>NC_133653.1:6363494-6516405 GCF_009905375.1 Apium graveolens
GTCCAACTTTTGGTTCTCAGACTCATCATATCTCTTAATTTCTTCTAATATCTTGCTCCCATATTTTTCAGACTTTAACTTTCCAATTATGTTTTCTAACTGCAACAACAGAAGTTATACCAAAAGTTATGTTCAATGAATCCGAAAAGCAACAGAGACGATGCAAGTTTAATGTTAAAAACTGCAGTCCTTATACGTGGAAATGTGCCATCTAGTGCTTTCGGCATTATAATACCATTATCTGCGTATTATCTGCTTATTATGACGAAATATTTAAGCAATCTCTTGTTTGGACCACTTTTATGAAGAATAATAAAACATCAAAAAAATTACTGCTAATTAATTCATATGAAACGGCTGTCTTTAACAAACATATATAACAAATAATTACAAAAGAGCAAGTAAAATCATTTTGATTGCAGAGTATATCAAATTGCAAAAAAAAACATATTATCTAAGCCAATAAATTCATGTATAGCTAAACAACAACTTCACCGCAGACGTTTCTTTTGAATAAGGAACCCGTAATTTAACTGCTAAACCTACTAACCATTAATTAATTTCTTTATGATTTGATACAGATATCAAGATATACAATATCAGCAACACTTGCAAGTGAATAATAAAGTATAGCATTTTGAAGAAGTTGACTGCAAAAACTCAAAGCACAACAAGAGGAAATTTGGATGGAGAGTGGTGTTTACTAAACATAAATGTGGTGTTTAATAAACATAGATGGATCTTAGTAGTAAGGCCTTTTACCTCTTTCATAGTTACAGGTTTTTGAGAGCTAAGTCTGCTGATCTGTTGAGTAGATAGTACAGAATGAGGAAATATTCCTCCATGAATCGCGGATAGTTCTTTACGCAATTCATCAAGCTTAAGTTCCAATTCTGAAGACCTGTTACGCTTGGATGCTTTCACGAGTTCCTTGCTATTCTTCTGTACACTACTTACAATCTTAACAATCTTCTTCCCTGCATGTAAAAAACAACAGATTCTCAATGTCTTTAAGGAATAAATAGCATCCATATCTAAGGAAAAAATTAGAATCACGAGTAACACCAGCTAGATATAACTGCCACCCGATCCAAATTTCTTTTGTCTATTTTCCGAACATAAATCAAGTGACACATTAGACAAAGAAAAGTGGATAATCTAGAAACATATTTGTTCGACATTTAATAGTTCAACATTAATCTGACAATCACCTTATTATATAGATTAAAATTCGTAGCCTACATAACCCCACTTGTAATATAAATTAACATACAAGATAATATGTGCCTTCAGATAGTGTAAACAAAATATATATAGAGCCTGTTCCACTACAAACTATATATCAAATGAAAGCATAGATGAACTGACAATTATCACATTGGAAGTACTATACCTTCCAGCACTTGTCTTGCAAGTGGCCCTACTGTCACATAAGCATTTGTAGAATAAGCTGTATGCTGAAATTCCTCCTTCTGCAAATTTCAAAATTTTGGGCTAAAAGCAAACTAAGAAAGATACTGCAATTTTAACAAAAAACGGTAGCAACCAGACAGAGTAATGTGCTACGCGTTTTACATTAAAAACTGAATAATGCAGATTTTATACCAATACACGATCTAGTATAAGCTGAACCACAAGTTGCTCTAATTCATCCTTTTTTAGCTCGGGATCTGTGTCATGCAGGCAGTGGCAACTATAATATTAGATACTACGAGCAAGTTGGACAAAAATAAAAGTACAATCATGGGTATAAACTTGATTGAATGCCATAACCAGAAATAAGACATAATTTTTTAGTGCACATATAATAAGCCGGGCTAATGAGTTACCTGATCCCTTATTCTTAACTTTCATTTTGTCCACTAGTTGTAACATTGTTACTCTCTGTTCATTCTCTTGAATATCTTGTAGCAATGATACCATAACTTTCGCATGATCTGAAAATAGTTCCATTACAAGTATGCAGGCAAGTCACTATAATAATATTGTTGAATAACTCTTACTAACAAATAATAAATAATTATGAGATACATATCATAATATAGGATAGGCGAACAAACCCTCTCCGCAAAACATCTATGGGCTCCTATAAATTCTCGAACAATATTCAACTACAAATTTATAGGCTCATAATTATTATCTACCACCCAATATAGCTACTTTCATCATTTTTCTGAAAGAATACGAAACCATTTTTTAACAATAATGTGCTTCCTTCCGTCAGCTACTAGTTTCACTATATCAATTCTTCTTTGTGCATACACACTAAATATTTTATTACATATATTTCAAATGCCAGCATCTGGGCTAAATGCCAAAAGCTGAAGCCCTATTCTAGTTCTTGGAACATAAGCAATGAACATACGGTGCAGGTATGCATAGACCATAAAGTAATTAATATCTTCAGCTTAGGCAACATTGTTCGGAAAAGGTTAATGAAACATTATTGTCCTACGAGGTCATAAAACATACCAGATACATCTGTTTCCTTGACCTCGTCCAAAAAGGAACAGTTGTCGCACATTTCTGAAATAAAGTAAGTTTACCATTGCACGAGTCAACAGTGTACATCAAAGGATAAAAAATTAGAGAAGACTACAAAAAATGGAAAAATTTAAATAAATACCATTACAATCTTGCAAGGGCTCCGCAAAATGTCGGAAAAATGCACTTCGGCGGCATTCTGTTTTGGACTGCTATGAAAGAAGTATTGAAATTGTTATGCTAACAGAGATAAAAAAAATTGAATTGAGTGTAAAAATAAGTACTGCTGCCTTAGAAGACATCATGCATAATGGATACTTTGAATTTGATAACAGGGTCCTGTGAAGTGATAAATGGGATCTGAAATTTCACCTGACAATATCGAACTATGCCATAAAGATTCTCCAAACCACAATTCTCATAGAAGACCATCGAGCTCTGAGTTAAAAATATATTACAGAATAATAACAGTATATAAATAAATTTATAAAAACACTTCATGAACAAATTCGTACCTGCCTCTGGGCATCGGCGGGCCTAAAGTACAGTAGACATTCTGAAGGTAGTCCATCTCGTCCGGCTCGACCACTTTCCTGTAACCAACCAAGTTAGATGGAGAGAACCTATTTTGACCATTTATAATAAAAGCATATGCAGTGAAACACAACAAAGACCTGGTAGTATGTCTCCATTGATTTGCTGAGTGTGTGATGGATGACAAACCTGACTAAAGGCAATCATCATATACATCACCAATATAAAACATGTTTAAAATATTAAATGGGCACAACAAACTAATAAGTGATATCTGACTTGTTACTTCTGATTTAATAAAAGGCATCTAAAGTCGATTTTTGTAGACCAACTATAATGTAGCCCTTGAGATTGTTGGTGGTGTTTTTCAATGAAAATAATCTAGTAGATAATATCACTTCCTATGAAGAGGACTATTTTTTCCGTTGGGGTGGCATTGACATTTATGTAAGATGATGACATGTATATATATTCTTCCATCATTATTGTGGCATGTTAAAGGGAAAAATCATTGCAACGCTGGAGTGGATCCTGATTGTGTTGATTGTATGGAAGATAAGGTTGTTTTGAAGAGTAAGGGTGGTTTAGTGCATCTCAGATGTTTGTTTCTTTTCTTTTCTCATTAAATAGATAAAGTAAAAAGTTACAAGAGCGAGAGAGGGGGGAGGGGTAGGGATGAGAGATACAAGGGGGAAATCAAATGAGAGTATGAAACACCAAAAAAATTGTTTAACGGCCCAATACTTTAATTTGTTGACAAGAAACATCATCAGTTGCAATAGTAACGTCTTTTTAGATAATTAGTTCATAGTAGCTGTAAACTAACCATCCGGTTTGTTAATTCCCATTCCAAACGCTACCTGTCAAAAAGGTTTTTAGTCTTAACAATTCAACATGGTAAAGGAGACCATAAATGCAATCAAAGAACGACGACAAAGGTATACATACCGTACCAACAATCACTTGCAACTTGCCACTGCTCCACCTATATAAATTTATTTTATAAGAGACCTCGGCCAGCCGAAATAAGAAAAACTAATAACTCAGCTGCTAGATTGGTACAAAGTGAAAAATTCAATTGGCATATGCGGTGAGTTCAGTAAAATATGCGATGTAAATCTTCAGAAATCATTAAAAAAATACAACATGATATAGAAAAAAAAGAACAAAGAAAATGTAAGATACTGAAGACATAAGCATGTACTACTTGCATATAAAATCAACAATGTTTACCGCATATGAACCTTTTCACGAGCGTTTGCATCCATATCTGCATGATAATAATTAGCTGATATTCCTTTCTCGCGTAGTTCCATTGCAACCTAAAATTTTGAAAATGTAGGAAAGACATTGGTCTTCACAATTTTGACATAATAGTGGTTTAGAGGGATCTTATAAACATGGTTTCTTAAAGTTATTTTTCATATGGAACAAAATGAGCATGACCTTAATGAAATGAAGCAGTTGCCTACCTGTTCACACTCTCTCCGGGAGAAGCAATAAACTATTCCTGACTCATTGTTTGAATAAGAATTGTGAATGAACTCGGCAATTTCATCAATAACCATTTTCCCAACAGATGGTTTTTCACGTACCTACAGAGAAGACCTTGGTTTAGCACTAATTTTGCCAGAAGAAAAAAAGAGATGTCCACAAGATGAAGGTCTATACCATATAAAAAAGGTTTGGCCTATTCACAGTGCTAACAAATTTGACACATTTCGGAATGCGAAGCATCTCAATAAGATCTAGTTGAACTTTCTTTGTTGCCGTAGCCTGTAAACAGTCAAAAATAGAAGTATCATACACGGTGATGCATAATAGAAGCAATTCACTAATTTGGGAAGGATTCTACTCACTGTCAAAGCAATTACAGGGATGCTTGGAAACTGTGTCTTCAAAATACCAAGATTCTTGTAGTCTGGACGAAAATCATGTCCCCACTGGCTACAACAGTGTGCCTCCTTCACAAACCATTCCATATATTAAACAAAAACCAATAATCACTTGAAAATAGGAGCCCGTCAATATATGGGAGAGAGATATCCATGTGAAAAACGAGAACATATTGCGAGACACCGTCCATACCCATGCTAAAAGATTAGCAATGGGAGATAGTTGACTTTTAAGGTATTACCATTAATGTTTGTCCAAAAAAAGATAAATTAAATTATTGCAGGAAATACACTAGAACAAAGTGATGAACTCACGTCGATTGAAATCAGAGAGAGACGGGAAGCATTGTAACACTTTTCAAGTTTCGACATAAACCTCTTGCTCTTAGAAATCTTTTCTGGTGTGACATACAGTATTTTAAGCTCACCTTCAGCCTTTTCAAGAGCGTTGTAAATAAACTTTTCATTCTCTTTACTAGTTGTTGAGGTTAACATGTATGCTGGGATGCCTAAAGCAGCCAAACCCATTACCTGCATTACTGATTGTTATGAAAAACCTATAACAGTGAATAGTTTAATGTTCATACTATAGGATATTTGAAAATATTAAGCACCTGATCCTGAATAAGAGAAAGCAAAGGACTGACGATAAGAGCGACTCCATCCCGCATAATAGCAGGAAGTTGGTAACAAAGACTCTTGCCACCACCAGCTGCCATAATTACCAAAACATCTCTTCCACTCATGACTGCATTTATAATCTGGCCATGTAAAATCACCACCACAATATAAATTTTTATGTATCATATGATACTTCAATTTCAAATTAAGACTTTAGAGAATATACATTCCAAATATAAACATATATACAGTTTAATTTCTTACAGTGTCATATTGCTGAGATATAAATTAAGAAACAAATTGAAAGATTCAGAAACAAATGACTGAGAAATATCACATGAGGACTGCCAGACGTAAACCACATAAATAACTGCATTCTTATAATTTTATAAACAACGAACAGAGACCAAGAAATATGGTTTCTGAACCCAAAAATCAAAAATAGGAATTTCATCACATTACACATATTAAAAAAGATAAATGAGCACATTAAACATATTGGTCTTAAGGATTTATTAACTAACTACAAGATAATGTAGCAAAGCAGACTCAAGCATGATTAACCTCTCGTTGATTTGCACGGTAGGAAGATATCCCAAATACATTCAACCCAACATCATTTACTCGAAAATCCCAGTCAAATTCCCCTGACCAGTTCTCCGAAGTCCCAGTCGTAGCATCTTTATTTTCGCTAGAAGATACTTCACAGCTTTCAAGCAAGGCTTTTAATTCAGATTGTCTGTCATACAAGTTCTCTTGCCGATCCAAAAATACCTTTATCTGGTCTGTACAAGTAACAAAAAACTTAAATACTCTAGACTCATAATTCAAAAAACCCTACACAATCAAAGTTAATGTTGTTTCAACAAAGCTTCCATACTTCCTGTACAGTCTATCACATTATAGTGACTTTCAGCAACGTCTCAATTGATTTTACAAACTCTCATACTATTCGCAATTGTTTTGATATATCACATAAAATTCTTATTTCGCCAAAATTTCTCCACACTTAATAAGAATAAGGTCTATACACATTTAATATTTTCCGCTACCTAAGTGAAACGTATTGATCATCTTTATTTATAATTAAAGTTGTCTCCAGCTACCAACAACACTTCACATTCCCTTTCTTAAACACTAATAAGCTCGGTCCAGCTATCTTCGAAATATCAAACGAAAACCGAAAGAAAATTACTAATATACTACCGCATTACTAATCCTTCTCCTAAAAAAACATAAATATCGAAAAAACAACACAAATTCAAGTGTGTAGATAACCCATTCAACAATCAGACATACATAACCATCACATTTTGTCCTATTTATCAATCCATTACACGAAAACGCAATCGAAATCGCTTCTCCTCATTCTCAACTAATAATCATCACATCACTTTCCACTAATCACACTAATTCTAAACAGAAACAATTAACAATGAGACAAATAATCAAATTAAATACATAATCAAAAAAACAAAATTAGAAATATAAACAAAAATAAAACGAAACTAAATTATATTAAATTAAATTAAATTAAATTAAAGTACCTTGAACGTCTTGAAGCTCTACTTCAACGCTGAGAAGCTCTTGTAAGATTTCTTCAGTATCTGCCATTTGTATTTTTAATTTTCAAGCCCTTGTAAAAATGTTTTGTACAGATTATATATTTTTTTGTGGGCCGAGGTTTTGGATTGAGCCCAGTAGTTTTGTTTATTAAAGGCCCATTCCGAATTGAGGAAATAGGGTTACGCTTTGTGTTTCAGGGTCCATTTTACTTTAAACAAATAGTCCGTCAATCCCCTCCGATTGTTTATTTCTGAGAAAGTGTCCGCTAGGCATTTTAAGGTTTAAGGTGCATAAAAAGTATTGTTATATAACTTATTTTTACAATTTTCTTTTTCTGAATAATAGTTGAATATTTTAATTTTTATTTAGAAAAAAAAAATTGTAAAAAAAATTATAGAACTATACTTTATATGCACCTTAAAATGCGTATCAGACACTCTCTAAAAAATGTAAATAATTGAAATGGACGGAGGGAGTATATTTATTTCTTGGAGTTGTGTTAATTATTTGTGATTGAAAACATTATAGTGAATACCCGATGGAAACATAACGATGGAAACATTGAAAGAGAAAGAGAGTTCAGTAAGGATTAACTACCCGATATTAACAAAAAGCAACTATGCAGCTTGGGCATTGAAAATGAGAGTCTATATGCAAGCTCATGGTGTTTGGAAAGCAGTCGAAACAACAAACACCAAAGACGGAGTAGAAGACAAAACTCACAAGATGGTTTTAGCTGCGATCTATCAAGGCATCCCCGAGGACATCCTACTATCTGTCGCAGACAAGACAACAGTGAAAGAGGCTTGGGATGTTGTGAAGACGATGTGCTTGGGTGCAGATCGGGTTAAGAAGGCGAGGATCCAAATGTTGAAGGCTGAATTCGAGTTTCTGAATATGAAAGACACGGAATTGATCGATGACTTCTGTATGAAGTTGAATGTTATTGTGACCAATATACGTGGGCTGGGAGAAAATATTGACGAAGCATATGTAGTTAAGAAGCTACTACGAGCTATCCCGTCCAAATTCTTGCAAATCACGTCCACAATAAAACAATTTTGTGATTTAGAGAAAATGACCATTGAGGAGGCAGTAGGGTCATTGAAGGCACATGAAGAAAGGTTATGTGGATAAAGCGAGAACAACGGAGGACAACTAATTTTAACCGAAGAGGAATGGAGGAAACGAGAAGGCAACGAGAGTCAGCTGTTGCTCACAAGGGAGGAATGGCTGAGAAAATCAAAGAAGGGAGAGACGTCTTCAGGGTCAAAGAATCAATACAGAGAAGGACGTGGAGGACAGGACAGAAGCAAAGTCAAATGCTTCAATTGTGGCATATATGGCCATTATGCTGCTGAGTGTCACAAGGCACGCAAAGAAAGACCAAAGGAACAGAGAACCGAGGTAAACCTGACACATACTTAAGATGATGAGCCCGCCTTACTGATGATGGAATTAAATGGCAAAACTAGAGATATGCTGCTACTTAAAGAAGGCTAAGTGACACCCAAGCTGAGCAGAGACTATGAAAAACGGGAAGAATCAAGCCTCTGGTATTTGGACAATGGGGCTAGTAACCACATGACGGGATTTCGGTCCAAGTTTAAGAATCTGGACGAGGGTGTGACAGGCCAGGTGAGATTTGGTGATTGTACAATGGTTGAAATCAAAGGAAAGAGTTCAGTTGGATTTAAATGCAAGAATGGAGAAGAGCTCGTGTTTAAAGAAGTTTACTACATCCCTGATCTCTGCAACAACATCATTTCCCTAGGGAAATTATCTGAAAATGGGAACAAAGTGGTATTGACGGGAGATTTTTTTGTGGGTTTATGATGATCAGGGATGTCTGATTATGAAGGTTGAGCGTTCAGCCAACAGATTGTATAAAATATTTCTTGAAACAGTTAGGGAGTCTGTTTGCTTAATGTAAAAATTGGAGGAGTCAACAAAGCTTTGGCATTCAAGACTGGGGCACGTAAACTACCAGGCTATGCAGATGATTTCAGTGGGAAAGATGACACAGGGTTTACCAGAATTTAAACAACCAAAAGAAGTATGTGAGGGCTGTCTAATGTCAAAACAGACCAGAAGGCCGTTCTCACAACAAACAGAATTTCACGCAACACAATGCTTGGAATTAATTCACGGAGACCTTTGTGAACCAATATCACCTGAAACGGCAGCTGGTAACAAGTATTTTTTTCCTCCCAGTTGATGATTTTAGTCGTATGATGTGGATTTATATGTTGAAAAGTAAAGATGAGGCATTAGATGCGTTTAAAAAATTCAGAGTTTTAGTTGAAAAGGAATCAGGAAATGAGGTTAAAGTGTTTCGAACCGATCGAGGTGGGGAGTTTACTTCAAAAGATTTTACCAAGTATTGTGAAGATGTTGGTATTGTGAGAAACTTTACCACACCTTATTCTCCCCAGCAAAATGGGGTAGTGGAACGTAGAAACCGGACCGTAGTAGCCATGGCTCGTAGTTTTATGAAAGAAATGAAGATGCCATCTGAGTTTTGGGCTGAAGTTGCACGATACTCGGTTTATATTTTAAACCGGTTACCCACCAGAGCCCTCTCCGGGAAAACTCCATATGAAGCTTGGCACAAGAAGAAGCCAGAAGTTGGACATATCAGGGTGTTTGGTTGTGTGGCACATATGAAGTTACCAAGTGTGCACACAACCAAACTAATTGACAGGAGTAAGTTAGTGGTTCATCTTGGTAGGGAACCCGGAACCAAGGGATATAGTATGTTTGATCCAGTATCGGGTTCTATAAATGTAAGTAGAGACTTAGTGTTTAAAGAATGCAGAGGCTGGTTGAGGGAAGAACAGAAATAAGATAACGTTGCTACTGCTGGTGCTCCAAATTTCTTTGAGATACTTGGGAGTCACTCGAATACTCACAGTGAAGAGGTACTAGGGACCCCTACCAGTCCCAGCTTAGCTACAAATATGGGGGATGCAACAAGTCAGTCTGCGATCAGGGAGATCAATGTACACCATGATACTAGTACACCTAGCAGTAGCAGTAGTAGTGACCAACCCAGAAACTTCCGCCTTCTTAGTGAAATATATGATGAAACACAGGAAATTGAAATTGAAAATGAGTTGTTTTTGTCAGGCATGGATGAGCTTGCCAATTATAGAGAAGCAGCAACAATTGAAGCCTGGGAACTAGCTATGCAGGCTGAGATGCAGTCCATTGAGAAGAACAATACATGGAAATTGGTGGAATTACCAGAAGGACATAAAGAAGTAGGCTTAAAGTGGGTCTATAAGCTGAAACGAGATTCATATGGTGAGATATTGAAGCATAAAGCATGTCTTGTCACAAAGGGATACGTCCAAAGGCAAGGTATTGATTGTGATGAAGTCTTTGCGCCTGATACACGACTTGAAACTGTGAGGTTGTTACTGGCCCTTGCAGCAAAGAAAGGGTGGGAAGTACACCACTTAAATGTCAACTCTGCTTTTCTGAACGGCGAGTTAGAGGAAACAGTTTATGTGTCACAGCCAGAGGGTTTCGTAACAAAGGGAAAAGAACACATGGTATACAAATTGGTGAAAGCTCTTTATGGCCTTCGACAAGCCCCACGTGCTTCGTACTCAAGGTTGAGCAAATATTTAGAGAGTTTGGGGTTTGAAAAATGGCCTTATGAGCATGTTGTCTACAATAAGCGAGAAGGAGATGAAGCATTAATAATTGGTGTTTATGTTGACGATTTGCTGATTACAGGAACTAGTCTTTCAATCATTAACAAGTTCAAAACACAAATGAATAAGGAATTCGAAATGAGTGACATGGGAAAGTTGGCATACTATCTGGGGATAGAGGCTAATCAGCAAGGGGAGTTCACGGAACTTAAGCAGAACGCGTATGCTCGAAGGCTACTTGGGAGGGCTGGTATGACTGAATGTAACGCATCAAAATATCCAATGGAAACCAAGTTGCAGCTGAACAAGGATGAGAAAGGTAAAGTTGTTAATCCAACTGAATATAAGAGCTTCGTGGGAGGGTTGAGGTATTTAGTTCATACACGCCCCGATATTACATATGCAGTTGGTATTGTCCGTAGATTTATGGAACGTCCTACAATGTTACATCAGAATGCAGTGAAACGTATATTACGTTACATAAAAGGAACGATTGAGTTTGGGTTGGTATACACGGAAGGAGCTGGAAATTACATGCTGTCAGGATGAGTGTATGGCGGCAACAGCAGCAGCATGTCAAGGGGTGTGGTTGAAGAATTTGCTTGTTCGAATTACTGATATGAAGTCGTGTCCAGTGGTGATATATGTGGATAATCGTTCTGTAATTAACTTGGCCAAAAATCCAGTTTTTCACGGACGAAGTAAACATATCGATATCCGATATCACTTCATTCGTGAGTGTGTTGATCGAGGTGAGATTGTGCTCAAACATGTTCGTACAGAGGAGCAACGTGCAGATGTTTTAACCAAGGCAATGTCAACGATTAAATTTGAGAAGATGTGAGCACTATTGGGCATGAAGGACTTGCAGACACCAGCTTAGATTAAGAGAGACTATGTTGGGAGTTTTTAATCTAAGCTTATTATTATCATTATTTTTCTTGAATAAATGTTAGCTGGCTGCGAGTTTGTAGTTGTGCAAATAGTCAGGTAGAAGTAGTCAGAGGTTGTTTCAGTATTTGTAGGAAGAGTCAGGGGTAAGTGGGAGTCATGGAGATAAACTAGGAGATCTCTTAGTAGACGTTAAACACTGTAGCTTCATATTTTGATGAGAATGTAACCCATCAATTTATTCAGAAATATCAGGACTTAACTTTCAGTTTCTTTATTCATACAAAACGTGTATGTGTGTGTCTGGCTTAAACACTTCAAATTATACAAAATGCTGTAAAATGGTGGCTCGGCTGTTAAGATTCAAGGCTGGTAGAAAAAAATGAGGTATCCTAGTCAGACCTAGGAATTGCTGCAATATGTCTTCTGGTTACAAAACTTGGCAATAGTGTCAAACCAAGAACTGGTTGATATCCTACATTATTGTGCAAATAATAGGTCCATCAGAATTCAAAAGCAGTTCATGGTTACATATTAAAATGTAGCCTCCCTTGAGAGGACCTGTTAGTGTTATTCAATTATGTAGCCTATTTTTATTCGAAATGCTCAGATTATAGTGTAGCCAAGTTGGTATTTAATAATTTGCCTCAAAAAAATATCTTTTTAGGACAGTGATGATTGCTGGGTGTACAGGTAATGGATTTCTTAGTGATGGGTTCGAGTACTTTTCCAAGATGCAGGAATATGGATTTACGTGTTCTGCAATCATCCAGTTACACATTATTATAGAATGTATTGATCGTAGTAAAGCGGTGCATGCTCAGATTGTGAAAAGAGGATTTGAATGTCATACTTTTGTGAACATGTCTTTTATTAACATGTATGCAAAGTTGGGTGAGGTTGATGATTCTTGTCGGGTATTTAGCCCCGCACTGCCTGAATGAAAAACTAATAACTGAAGACACAACTTCATACCTGTTTTATCTCCACCTCTTTCCTAAATAAACTGAACCATTAAGACCTATGCTAACTGCATACAAACACCTATAAGCACATATAGGTATAGCTGAGTTATTCAAAAAATAATCACAAGGAAATACCTAAATAATTGATTACGTTTAGATTAAATAATTACTCTAACAAAATTCCCCCTAATCTAAACGTGATTAAGATCCTTGACTCCCAACAAACAAGGCATCTTTTCAAATTTGACAACTGACATGGGCTTGGTTAAGATATCAACTCGCTGTAATTCAGTAGATACATTCTTGATGATGATAGAACATTTCTCCATGCACTCTCGGATGAAATGATAAAGCACATCCATGTGCTTAATATGACCATGAAATACTGGATTTCTTGTCAAATCAATGGTAGACCTATTATCAATATAAATCACAACTGGACCAGCTTTGATATTTGTAATTTGACTCACTAGACTGTGCAACCATATTCCTTGACATGTTGTAGCTGTAACAGACATAAACTCGGTTTCACATGAAGATAGAGCCACACATATTTACTTTTGAGACACCCATGTGATCAACGATTCATCCAGATAAAATTCCATGCCACATGTGATTTTCATGTCCATAACATCTCCTTCAAGATCACTATCCAAGAATCCAGATAACATATAATCCCATCGTCCTTTGGTGGAAAGCAAACCATAATTTAGTGCCACCTTTATATACCTCATAATACTCTTAACAGCATTTTTATGTAGCATAGTAGGCCTCTACATGAATCTGCTCACCACCCCAAAAGCATATGCAATATCTAGCGTGTATGTACCAAGTACCTCAAACCGCCCATCATACTTTTAAACTATGAAGAGTTAATTTCCTTCCCATTTTCATCTTTATGTAACTGAATCTTTGGCTCCGTCGAAAACTTTACTGGATTGTAATCGGACATGTTGCAGTTAATCTCAAACTTTTGAACGTTACAGTAGAATTTAGGAGAGTATTTTATTTATCTGAAGTAGTAATTTAGTCTAGCATATTTTTAGGAGTATGAATAAGTCAAGAGGTAATGGAGTCTATTTAGGAAACCACTTCCAGTAGTGTGCTAGTTTGTTACATTTCAGTTTCTTTGTTTTGTTCTTCCTTTATATATTGATGTAACGTTCATTTAATAAAAATAGCTGATGACACATTGTCAAGCAAAATCATTTTGTTTACTATATATAGTTTATGCAATAACTGTTGTAGAGGCAAGAAGTGGTATCAGAGCTTGAAGGTCTTGGTAGATGGTTTTATCACCAAGGATTGAGGTGAACAAAGGAAAAGGAGGCTCATACGGCCAGAGTTACCCTATGCTGGATAGAAGCAACTATACGGCTTGGGACCTTAAAATGAAGGTATATTTGCAAGCACAAGGAGTCTGGAACGCAGTAGAGCAAGTGATCCCAAGAAGCTTGTTGAGCAGAAGAAAGACAAATTGGCGCTGACAATAGTGTGTCAAGCAATTCCTGAAGATGTGTTCTCAATTGCGGGTAAGAAAATATTGAAGGATGCTTGGGAAATGATAAAGACATTGTGCCAAGGTGTAGACAGAGCAAAGAAGGCACGCATTTAAACTCTAAAATCTGAGTTCGAAATGCTGAGTATGAGCGGAAGTGAAAAGATTGAGGATTTTCACATTAGAATGAACAGTCTTGTTACAAATATATGAGCCCAGGGGGAAACAATGGAGGAATCTTATATCGTAAAGAAATTACTACGTGTTGTTCCTACTAGGTTCCTACGGATAAGTTCGACACTGGAGCAACTTGGAGGTATGGAAAATATGACGGTCGAAGAAACAGTGGGTTCTCTCAAGGCACACGAAGAACGAATAAAAGGGAAGACAGAAATGAAAGAAACTCAGCTTATGCTAATAGAAGATGAATGGACCAAACATGAAGGAGAAGAGAAGAAGTTACCGTTGACACGGGAAGAGTGGCTGAAGCGAAACAATGATGACATATCAAAACATAAAAGTTATGGAAATTTTAATAAATGCAATATCAAATGCTACAACTGTAACATTTATGGTCATTTCGCCTCAGAATATAAGAAACCCGGGAAGAATAAAGGAATGCACGAAGTTGAAGCAAATATGGCTATATTGGATGATGATGAACCAGCACTGCTCTTAGCCAAACATGACAAAGAAGCGCCAAAATTACTGTTAAGTGAAGACAAGATACTCTCCACACAATTGCCAAATAATGGAGATTATGTAGGCGAATCAAATGTCTGGTATCTCGACAATGGCGCGAGCAATCATATGACGGGGTTTAGAAGCAAGTTCTCAAAATTGGATGAAAGCATTTTTGGCCAAGTTCGATTTGGAGATGGATCCAAAGTCGAGATAAAAGGAAAAGGCATTGTTATGATGTTGTGCAAGAATGGAGAGGAGAAGAAACTACATGAGGTATATTATATTCCCAGTTTGCGAAATAATATTATATCACTAGGACATATTTCAAAAGAAGCTAACAAAGTGGAGCTAAAGGGAGAGTTCATGAGGATCTATGACAACCAAGAAAGATTGTTAATGAAGATAAAACGATCTGCTAATCAATTCTATAAAATTGCTATATAAACTAACAAGCAGGAGTGCATCATGCCAAAGACGAATGAAATTTCAAGGCAGTGGCATGCTCATCATGGGCATGTAAATTATCAAGTATTGGCACTTATATCCAAACACTATATGGTAAAAGGAATTCCCAGAATCATAAAGCCAAATGTTGTGTGTGACAAGTGTTTAATGGCGAAGCAAACCGGGAAAACATTTCCAAACAAAGCAAAGTACAGTGCAAAGAAAGAACTGGAGCTCATACATGGTGACTTATGTGGGCCAATATCTCCACCAACTCTATCAGGGTACAGTTATTTCTTTTTGTTAATCGATGACTTTAGTAGATTCATGTGGGTGTATTTTCTAAAAGGCAAGGATGAGGCAATTCAAGCATTCAAAAAATTTCGCACCTTGGTTGAAAATGGGTCAAAAAGGAGGATCAAGGTGTTCAAAACCGATAGAGGAGCTACATTCAATTTTTACGAATTCAAGGAGTTCTGTGAAGGTGCATGAATTATGCGACACTTCACGACGCCCTACACTCCACAACAAAATGGAGTAGTGGAACGTCGAAACAGAACTGTTTTAGAAATAACTATAAGCAGTCTAAAAGAGATGTAAATGCCAGCTAAGATATGGATAGAGGTTGTTAGAAATTCAGTATACATTCTCAATAGACTCCCTACGAGAGCACTGGCAGGCCAAACACCGTATGAAGCTTGGATAAAAAGGAGACCGGAGATAGGTCATGTATGTGTTTTTGGGTGTTTGGCGCACATGAAAACTCTAAGTGTGCACAATAGGAAGCTTGACGATCGCATCAAAAGGGTGGTTAATTTGGGTAGAGAGCCTGGAACTAAAGAATACCGGTTGTATGATCCCAATGAAAACCGCATTCATATAAGCCGCAATATGGTTTTTGAGGAAACAAAGCAATAGCCTTGGAGTGCTTCTGTACAAACGAAGAATATGCAGGAGAACTTTGATGTGCCCAGTATATCTGAAGTCGATGAAGAAAGCACAAAAAACACCGAAAATGCAGAACAGGAAGACACTGGAAGTGACAACAACAACGGTGATGATACCCATGTATCAAATCCACCAAGTCAGTCCTCCGTTTCCAGAATTGATCGAGACAACTATGATGATAGTACAGAGCCAAAGAAACTCAGACCATTAAGTGAAATTTACAACGATACGGAGGAAGTGAAACTTGATGAAGAATTGTGGCTCATGGGGATAGCCGAACCTGTCAATTATACATAGGCAGTAAAGGATGTCAACTGGAAGAAAACAATGAAACAAGAGATGAACTCTATTGAGGCCAACAATACGTGGACGTTAACAAGCCTACCACCCAAATAAAAGATCATAGGTTTAAAATGGATCTATAAATTAAAAAGGGGTACAAACGGGAAGGTGGTAAAGTACAAAGCCTGTCTTGTGGCTAAGGGTTATGTGCATGGCATTGATTTTGATGAAGTGTATGCTGCAGCCACAAGTTTAGAGACAGTAAGGTTGTTACTAGCTTTGGCAGCCAAAAATCAATGGGAAGTACACCATCTCGATGTGAAGACAACATTCTTGAATGAAGACATATAGGAAGATGTGTACGTTGCTGAACTAGAGGGATTTGAAAGGAATGGACAATAGCTTCTAGTGTATAAGCTTTTAAAAGTATTGTATGGTCTTATCCAAGCACCACGTGCTTGGTACGCTAAAATGAATTTATGTCTTGTAAGTATGGGATTTAGACGCTTCCCATACGAGCACACTGTATAAACGAGGAAGATTGGAGAAGATAGTTTGGTTATAGCAGTTTATGTGGATGATCTTTTGGTGATTGGCACAAGTATCTCAATGATCAAGGAGTTTAAAAGACAAATGAAGCTTAAATTCGAGATGAGCGACATGGATAAAGTTAGCTATTACCTGGGAATAGAAGTTAAGCAAGGTGAAGGCTACATTGAATTAAAACAGGCAGGTTATGCTCGAAAAATTCTTGAGAAAACGGTTGTGGCAGACTGTAATCCAACGAAGTTCCCGATGAATCCAAAGGAACAACTCAGTCGAGATGAAACAAGAAAGTTATTAAATGCTACATAATACAAGAGTATGGTGGGAGGCCTGCGATATTTAGTTCATACACGATCAGATATTGCGTACTCTGTGGGCATAGTTAGTAGGTATATGGATAAACCTACGAAAAAACACTTGGATGCAGTGAAAAAAATTCTCAGGTACGTGAAAGGGACTGTTCAGCAGGGGCTTGTATTCGAGGGACAGTGGTAATAATGTCTTAACTAGTTTTTCTGATAGCGACTTGGGAAGCCAACTGGATGATACAAAGAGTATAGGAGGCATAGTCTACTATTTAAACGAGAGTATTGTAACCCGGGTTTCACAAAAGCAAAGATGCGTTGCTCTTTCAATGTGCGAAGATGAGTTTATAGCAGCTACAGCTGTAGCTTGTCAAAGAATCTGGCTCAGAAACGTCATCAGTCAAATAACATCTGAAACTATTGGTCCAGTAGTTTTATGTATAGACAATCGATCTATAATTGACTTGGCCAAGAATCCCATGTTTCATGGTAGAATTAAGCTTATTGATTTAAAGTTTCACTTCATTAAAGAATGTGTAGAGCGGGGAGAAATCATTCTGAGGCATGTATGCAGCAACGATCAGAGATATGATATTTTGACAAAAGGGCGGGCTACACTCAAGTTTGAAAATATGAGGGAGTTACTCGGAGTGAAGAATCTGAGTAGACGAGTTTGAGATTGAGGGGTAGAGTGTTGCAGTCAATCTCAAACTTTTGAACGTTACAGTAGAATTTAGGAGAGTGTTTTATTTGTCTGAAGTTGTAATTTAGTCTAGCATATTTTTAGGAGTATGAATAAGTCAAGAGGTGGTGGAGTCTGTTTAGGAAACCCCTTCCAGTAGTTTGCTAGTTTGTTGCCTTTCAGTTTCTTTATTTTGTTCTTCCTTTATATATTGATGTAACGTTCATTTTATAAAAATAGCTGATGACACATTGTCAAGCAAAATCATTTTGTTGACTATATGCAGTTTATGCAATAAAGATTGAATTTTTTTAATCTCTTAACGATCTGCTCGGTTACGGCTCGGTTTGGTTCGACAATTTTTTGTTCGCGTACAAGCTCATTTTCGGCTCATCAGTTAACGTGCTCGGTCTCAAACACAATTTTTTGTTCGATAAGAAAGCTCGGCTCGGTTCGTTTGAAAAAAAATAAAGCTCGGCTCGATTCGGTCAAAACTCTGCTCGATTCGGTTCGTGAACAACCCTAGCTTTCCTCACCTCCCACATCTTCTAAGTCACCCTGTCATACAATTTTATTTCTTGGTAAGATGAAACATATTTACCTTTAAAAATAACATTCATGGTCGTTGTCTAGATGATAATAGTCTTTTGCAATCAGTCCATTTAGACTCTCTTCAAAATTTACACCAAAAGCTTTCTCATGAAAAAGGCATCTTGCACCTTGCAAACAATACTAATATTGCAGATCATACATACTCCAACGAGTCTCCACCTAAACTTACTTAGAAGTCTGTTGTTGAAAGCAATTTCAGTATTGGGCAGGAACAATTTTCCTCAATTGATTGTCATTCTAATATCACGATTAAGGAGGATGTTACGTCTATCATTCATCTTCCTAGAAGTTTTCTTAAAGCTGTGAGGAAAAAATGGGATAGTAGTTGCATTGGCCACTTCATTGGTAGTATATTTTAGCCTTTAAATTTGTCAAAGAACATGTTTTGCAGCTCCGGTGTAATATGGGACTGAAAAATGTATTCTATAGTTTTATGGGTTACTTCACTTTTCAGTTTGAAATAGTTGAGGAGATGAAGAAAATTCTTTCTTTAAATTCAGTTAATATGGGGGTAAATGTCTCTATCTTGCCCCATGGACGGACGGTTCGATCGTTAAAAGAAACGTCCTCTTATCTGTTTCTACTTGGATTAAGCTCTTCCATGTTCCACATTCACTATGGACATGAGACAGGTTCGGGGGCACTGCAAGAGCTATGGGAACACCTATTAATCTTGACAAGCAAACAGCCCTGCTTAACCTGATGAAATATGCTGGTATTCTAGTGGAGATAAAATATGGTGCTTCTTTCCTTAAAGCTATATCCGTGCCTGTTATTCGTAAGAAGATGACACGATTGTCCAAGTTAAAGTGAGGGTAGAGTACTCAGCTATTCCCCTCTCATGTAGTTTCTGCAAAGCATTTAGTGATTCAGACTCGGGATGTGTTTACAACCCTAATGTAAGAAAGAATACAAAGGAGAATACTAATAGTACTACTACTGGTATTCCAAATGATGCTAACCAAAATTCAAAACCACCCGATTCTTTTCTTGGTTGGGATGTAAAAAAAGACCACGTTGCACATGACATTGCTGACGGGAATGTTCTTAATGAACAAATGCAATCTGATGCAAATTTTGCTGAAAGTATCCCAGAACAGCCGAACAGGTCACAATGCAGGTCCCAGAACAAGACCCACTTGTTGCTATGAACGAACCCCCACATGAGGACACCCCTGTTGAGAAGGGGAATCCTAAGCTATTTGTCGTCGTCTTAGATCTCAAGAATAATTCTCATCCCCCAATGATTCTTATTCAACCTATTTTGCATCTGCACCTCCAACTTCTTCACCAATGAATCAATCTCCCAGTAAGAAGGTTAAGCTAGAAGACATTAATGGATTTACTCCCGTTGTATCAAGGAAAATCTTTCGGTAACAAGGTAGTGTGAAAAAAATCCATCTTTCTAACGAATTTTGCATCGTTGAATGTTATGGATTTAAAGAATCTCATTAAGATAAGGTTATGAATTTTATTTCCCTGAACAAATTGACTTTAGTGGGTTTACTAGAAACTAGAGTTAAAGTTGATAATAGCTTTGTTATCACTATGAAAATATCTCGAAGTTGGAAATGGATTTTTAACTATGATCTTTATTATAATGGCTGTATCTGGATTGATTGGGATGATGATGTCTGGGACATTACCTTCTATAATGCTTCTGCTCAATATGTTACTTGTTTAGTGCTATTTCAAGAAAAATGAAATAAAAGGTGATCGTATGCATTGGACTCCTGGAATGCAAGCTTTTAGAGACTGTATTACTAATGCTCAGCTATCTCATATTCGTTCAGTTGGTGATTATTATACATGGTTTAATAACAGACCTCTCTACCCTATTCATAAGAAATTGGATCGCATGTTGTGTAATCCAACTTGGATATCTACTTTCATAAAGGCTCAGGTGCTTATATTGCAACGTGGTATTATGGATCACAACCCTTTGATCCTTAATATCTCTTTATCTATTGAGAAATTTAAAAAACCTTTCCAGTTTTTTAATATTTTTATTGAGCAAGGGGGAGTCCTAGATACTGTGAAAGAGGTTTGGAACACTCCTCTTTTTGGTGACCCGATAAGTTTTTAATATTTTCATGCAAAAGTTGATGATTCTAGGGCATTCTTCTCCCAATCCAAGATAAGGTCCAGGTTAATACTAGTAACGCTAATCTCCAGCTCGAATAACAATCTGCGATTTGTACCCTAAACAAGGCTTTCGAAGAAGAGGAAGGTTTTTTTGCATCAAAAGGCCAGAATTAAATGGCTCAAGCTAGGGGATGGTGAAAATAAATTTTTCTGTAGTAGGGTTAAATCGAATTGGAATCACAGTAAGATTCTTTATATTGAAAACTGAGAGGGGAATTTGGTTCATGGTCATGCAGATGTTGCCAACACTGCTGTAAGTTATTTTTTACCACCTTGGCTCCCCTGTTCCTCAGCAACATATTGATCTTTCTCATTTGGATTGCAAAGTTCTTAATGAAACGTAGGCCTCCAATCTTATTTCTTCATTTTCTAGAAAACAGATTTATTTCACTCTCAAAGGAATGAAGAAGGGAAAAACACCTGGGCCTGATGAGTATAATGTTGAGTTTTTTATTGCCACCTAAAATATAATCGATAATACATTTTGTGATGCTCTCCTCTCCTTCATTGAGACTGCTAATTTACATCAGAGTTTTAACTCCACAAGTATTGCTTTAATTCTTAAAGTGACTTCTCCTTCAAATATGCAACATTTAGACCTATCTCACTTTGTACAGTGGTTTACAATTGTCTCTCCAAGTTGCTAGCAATAGGTTAAAACTTGTATTGCCTTCTATAGTGGATCATGCACAATCAGCTGTCATTCCTGGGCATGTAATATCAGACAATATTATCATGAACCGTGAGCTTTTTAGAGGATATAATAGAGGTTCAGGGACTTCAACTTTTGATTCGGTTGGATGGGAATTTTTGTTATCAACTTTGCAAAAATTTCATTTTCCAGCTACATTTATATCTTGGATTAAAGCTTGTTTTCGCTCTCCCAAATATTAAAATTAAAGGCACTCTCAACGAGTATTTTTCTGAAGCTAAGGGCATCAGACAGGTGACCCCCTGTCACACTATTTATTTACTTTAGTGATGAATATTCTTAAATTATCCTCCACCAGGGTTTAAATATCATTGGCATTGCAAGGAATTGAAGCTTAGTCACCTATATTTTGCGGACGATGTTCTCTTCTTTTCTCATGGAGATAAAACTTTAATTTCTCACATCATGAACAGCCTGACCACATTTTCTGTTTGGAGTGGTCTATCACCTAGAATTTTAAAGAGTACCAGCTTTCTTGTCATTTGCAAACCTAGTGCGGTTTCGTGGTTTCAGAATACCTATGCCATTCCAAGTGGGGAGCTTCCGATCAAGTTTCTCCGAGTGCCACTTGTGTCATCTCAACTCTTTCACAACCGATACATGCCATTGATTCAGCGTATTGATCAGATATTAGAATCATGGACTAATATTTATCTCTCTTTTGCTGTTAGAGTGCCAGTAATTAAAGCAATTCTTTTTGCCATTCAATCTTACTTGTGACGCCTCAATCTCGGGGTTAGGAAATGAGGTCCCACGCCTTTAAACTAAGAATAAATAAGCATAAACCGCGATTAACTAATAACAGGATCAAATTGTAGAGCCCAGAAACGTTTTACTCAAATGTATATTCTAAGTCTGCGGAATAATCAACACACATACAGATGAGCCAAAGCTCGGTTTTTGTATTTATTGAATAAAATGCTTGCTTACAATGTGAAACCACTCAATTATCATATGAGTGTAGAAAGGAACTAAATAGCTAAACATACAGCAGTGATTGAGACAAATCAGGAACTCTCCTATTTTAACTCCACTCCTGTATCAACTCCTAAATCAACGCTAACAACCACGACCTAAACTTGCTGCCTCAAATAAATCAGTGACAGCAATTTATTTGCAGATATAGTAAATAAGCAATAAATAAATAAAACAAGTTTAGATTATATTCTAACAAGCTCCCCCTAATCTAAACTCGGTTGCAAGTTCTTCACGCCCATCAACTCACGCATTCCTTCAAATTTAACTCTGGACAATGCCTTGGTTAACACATCAGCTCGCTGTTCATTTGTGTTGACATGCTTAAGAATGATTTCTCCCCGTTCTACGCACTCACGTATGAAGTGGTAACGAATGTCTATATGCTTACTCCTCCCGTGGAATACTGGGTTTTTTGCTAAATCTATTGCTGACTTGTTATCGATATAGAGCACCACTGGTCCAGCCTTTATATCCGTTATCTGCCTCAGCAATTTGTACAACCATATTCCCTGACAAGCAGCGGCTGTTGCTGCCATAAATTCGGACTCACAGGAAGATAACGCCACACATTTTTGTTTCTGAGACACCCAAGTAATAAGATTCTCGTTCAAATAAAAAACCATACCTCCTGTAGACTTCCTGTCATCCACGTTGCCCGCTAGATCACTATCTGAGTAGCCTGACAATAAGTAGTTTCCTTCACCTTTGGTGTAGATCAGCCCGTAGTCAAGAGTTCCGTTCACGTACCGCAAAATACGTTTTGCTGCAGCCAAATGCAATGTTGTGGGTCTCTCCATGAATCTACTTATTACACCAACGGAAAAAGCTATATCCGGCCTGGTAAAAACAAGATACCTGAGCCCTCCAACCATGCTCTTAAACTGTGTTGTGTTAACTGCCTTTCCCCGTTCATCTTTGTCTAGTTTCACCATTGGATCCATCGGATACCTTACTGAGTTACATCCTTTCATTCCAGCCTTCTCCACTACTTTCTTTGCGTATGCAGTCTGCTTAATTTCAATATGACCATCTCTTTGTTCAACTTCCATGCCCAAGTAGTATGACAACTTACCCATGTCGCTCATCTCAAATACATTGCTCATCTCCTTTTTAAACTTTCTTATATTTGCTATACTAGTCCCGCTGATTAGCAAATCATCTACGTAAACTGCAACTACTAGCACTTCTTCCCCCTCACGTCTCGTATAAACGGCATGTTCATATGGGCATTTAACAAATCCTAGATCCTCTAAACACTTGCTGAGACGAGCATACCAAGCTCTAGGCGCCTGACGCAAACCATACAACGCCTTCAATAACTTATAAACTTTGTACTCCTGTCCTTTCTTTACAAATCCTTCCGGCTGCACTACATAAACTTCTTCCTGTAATTCTCCATTCAAAAATGCAGATTTAACGTCCAAGTGGTGTACTTCCCAGGAATTTTTTGCTGCAAGTGCAAGTAGCAGCCTCACAGTTTCTATTCTAGTGACAGGAGCAAACACCTCTTCATAATCAATGCCCTTTTGTTGTACGTAGCCTTTCGCGACTAATCGTGCTTTATGTTTTATAACTCTGCCATCAGCATCTTTCTTTAATTTGTAAACCCATTTCAAACCAATCGCTTTACACCCTTGAGGCAACTCAGTTAGATCCCATGTGTTGTTCTGCTCAATAGCCTCTATCTCTGTTGTCATTGCCTTTTTCCACTCGTCCTCCTCTGCAGCCTGTTTGTACGAAGTGGGTTCATCAATGCTCAGCATCATAAGTTCATCATCTGGTAAATCAATTTCTGAAGTATCATTATACACATCACTTAACAGTCTCATCCTTACAGGTCCACTGTTCGATTCACCACTTGAGCTTCCCGAACTCGAGTTTCCAGACTCTTCTAAAAATGATCTTGCAGTGCTGGAGTTCCTTTCAGTATGAGGAGTCCCGGCTTTAGGTGTTTGACTGTCAGAATGACTATGGTTTACATCTGTTGATTCTGAATACTCGCCCCCTACATTTTCTTTCGTTTCTGTTGTTTCAAGGTCATCTAATCTCATATCCATCAGTGTAAGTGTACTAGTCGTGTTTACGGTGCTTGGTGGTTGCTGTTCCCAAGTCCAGCCTCTACTTTCTTCGAATATAACATCCCGACTCACAAGTACAGAGCCATCTTTTGGATCATACAAGCGATGAGCTTTTGTTCCTGGCTCATTTCCTAAATAAACAACAACTTTACTACGATCATCTAATTTTTTTGTATACACTCCTGGTACTTTCATGTGAGCAACACATCCAAACACTTTGATATGCTGAAGATTTGGCTTCTTTCCCTTCCAAGCTTCATAAGGTGTTCTTCCTGTAAGTACTCTTGTCGGCAACATATTCAGTATATAAACAGAATGTCTTACGGCTTCTCCCCAGAAACTCGAAGGCATTTTCATTCCTTTAAGAAAGCTTCTTGTCATGGCCACGACGGTTCTATTTCGACGTTCCACAACTCCATTCTGCTGTGGTGAGTATGGGGCTGTGTAATGTCTCTGAATGCCAGCCTCATCACAATAATTTTTGAAGTTATTTGAACAGAATTCTCCTCCTCGATCTGTTCTAAAAACTTTTATTTTCAACTCAGGAATGTTCTCAACTAAATTTCTGAATTTTTTAAAAATTTCAAACGCCTCATCCTTGGTTTTTAACAAATAAACCCACATATAACGACTGCAATCATCAACCAATAGGAAAAAATACTTGTTACCTGCAGGTGTTGGTGGAGTAAACGGGCCACAAATATCTCCATGTATTAGTTGAAGAGCCGTTTTGGCACTGAAATTGGCTTGTGATGGGAAAGGCTTCCTGACTTGTTTGGACATCAAACAACCTTCACATATTCCTTTGGGTTGAATTAGTTTTGGCAATCCATAGGCCATCTCTTCCCTGGACATGAGTACAAGTGCGGGAAAATTCACATGCCCGAGACGAGAATGCCACAACCACGTAGTTTCCTCCATTTTTGTTAACAAACAAGTCACCCCTTCTTCTTCAATCTCAATCTTGTACAGTCGATTTGCAGTCCGCCTTACTTTCATTAGCAACTGTCCCAGCTTATCATTAACCCACAAAAACTCTCCTTTCATTACAATCTTGTTTCCCTCCTCTGATAGTTGTCCTAAGCTAATAATATTGTTGCAAAGTGATGGGATGTAATATACCTCTTGTAGATACCTTATTTCACCATTTTTGCACTTGAGGGGTATCAAACCTCTTCCTTTGATTGTCACTTTAGAACCATCTCCAAACCTTACTTCTCCTGTCACGCTTTCATCCAATTTGCTAAACTTAGACCGTTGGCCCGTCATGTGATTACTTGCTCCATTATCGAGATACCAAACATTAGAATCAGCATATCTACCTTTGTCCTGCTTTAATTTCGGTACAATATTTTCTTCGTTCAACAACATCATGCTCTGTGTATCCTCCTCTCCAGACTCAGCCAAGAGTAATGTGAGTTCTTCACCATCAGTATCCACCTGTGATAAGTTAGCTTCCATTTTTGGTTCTTTTTCTCGTTTTGGCTTTCGACACTCTGCCATATAGTGACCATATACGTGACAATTATAGCACTTTATACGACTTTTGTCACGTCCCCAGCGACCCCGTGGGTTTGCAGATCCATCTGTTCCTCCTCTATTAGAACGTTTTTGCCATTCTTCCTTAGTCAGCAAGAGTTTCTCCTCATTTCTTTCGCTCTTTAACCATTCTTCTTTTGTCAATAGCAGTTGATCGCTCCTTTTATCAGTTTGCCCTTTCAGCCGCTCCTCGTGCGCTTTGAGAGATCCAACTGCCTCTTCTACAGACATTTTCTCAAGATCTCCAAATTGCTCTATCGTGGACGCAATTTGTAAGAACTTCGATGGGACTGCACGAAGTAATTTCTTCACAATGTAAGATTCACTCACCTCTTCTCCCAAAGCACGGATATTTGACACGAGCCCATTCATCTTCATGTAGAAATCATCAAGCGGATCACTGTCCTTCATACTCATAGCTTCGAACTCCGCTTTCAAGGTTTGGATCCGAGCTTTCTTTACTCGATCTGCACCTTGACACAAGGTCTTGATTGCAACCCAGGCTTCCTTTGCCGTCCTTTTGTCAGCCAAGGACAACAATACATCCTCAGGCACCCCTTGATAAATCATAGCAAGTGCCACCTTGTCAATCTTGTCCTCAAATTTGATCTTGGGATCACTAGATTCAATAGTGTCCCACACCCCATGTGCTTGCATAAACACTCTCATTTTCATGGACCAAGCAGTATAGTTCTCCCTTGTCAACGTTGGATAACTCAAACCAACAGACCCTCCCTTGAGTTTATTACCATCCATTGTAGCTGTCTTTAATACACCAGATCGAGTATTGGCTCCCAAGCTCTGATACCACTTTGTAGAGCCCAGAAACGTTTTACTCAAATGTATATTGTAAGTCTGCGGAATAATCAACACACATACAGATGAGCCAAAGCTCGGTTTTTGTATTTATTGAATAAAATGCTTGCTTACAATGTGAAACCACTCAATTATCATATGAGTGTAGAAAGGAACTAAATAGCTAAACATACAGCAGTGATTGAGACAAATCAGGAACTCTCCTATTTTAACTCCACTCCTGTATCAACTCCTAAATCAACGCTAACAACCACGACCTAAACTTGCTGCCTCAAATAAATCAGTGACAGCAATTTATTTGCAGATATAGTAAATAAGCAATAAATAAATAAAACAAGTTTAGATTATATTCTAACACAAATGAGATTAAGTTTGAGACAAGATTACAACTACCAACCAGATACTATATATTACAACCCAAAATAGAATTTAATTAACATAATCAATTCCGACTTGAACCCGACACATAACCCTTTGTATCTTTACAAACTTCCCAACTCAGCGCTTGCTCACACAGAACTTGAACTACCTGCTCTGGTATCTGGAAGCCTACAACACGATAGGGGCCACTAGGTACGCTCTTACGAGGAGTGCGCCTCTGGCCATCCTCTTGCTTAACTACCATGGTTAGAACATAGTAAAATATATGAGAATAAAACTCAACAAGTAACTAAATGACAGATCTATGATGCATTGATCAACATTTCTCCACAATTGCTTTTAAGGCATTATATTTTAAATCGCTAGGTGGCAGATTTCTGTCTTTGGGATATGAAAGGGTAATGAAGAAGTAGTTGGGCTTTCAAGAATCTTGAACATCATTAACAGGATCTCAAGGATCTTTCAAGTGAAAAGCAAAAATCTATTCAACTCTGGGAATCAGTTATATGATTGATAACAATATCAGAATAAGAATCATGGTTCACAAGCTGTATGTTAAACAATGTCACAATCAACTCATTTCAAATCATTATAACTCATTCCAATTTCAAAGAAGCAATTTGCTAAAGCAATGTATTCAATATCTTTTATAAAGGGATAGGGAACCCTTGATTGGACTACTTTAACTTTCAAATAATAATAATAATAATACGGGTGATCAGCCCGTTCCGACCTTCATCTGGTCGTTAAGGTACCTATGGCATAATTTCATCCTTAAACTAGACTAGCCCCGCTAGTCTCTTATATGACTGGACTAGTCCCACTAGTCTCTTAAGTCTCAGTCCAATCCATCAGGAATTCATTTAGAAAACCTTGTGTTGATAAAGAAAGGTTTTACTAAATTCATTTTATCATTACCAAGAATATGAAATCATTCAGACTCTTTCAAGTCGAAAATCATTCTTAAGTCCAATTTCAAGAATTCAAAGGAATTGAATGGATCAGGGTAATCAAAGATTAATGCTATGGTCAAGATCAAATGACAATCAAAATAGTGTAAGTTAGGGAATCAGAACATTCTTATAAATCTTTACGGAATAAGGTATACAAAGGAAATATATAGGTTGATCAAAACAATACGCAAGGGTGTTCACAAAGGTTCTTATAAGGTTAACAAGAATTCAAGGTATCCAAAGGAATCAATAGGTAATCACGGTATAAATCAACAGGTTTACAGAAAGAGTTTAAACAATAATCAAATCAAGTCGTTACAAGAACACTATCAGGGTGTTTCAAGGAACCAATAACAAGTATGGTACAAGAATCAATACCAGGGTTCAAGAATCAATAACAGGTTATCACAAGTTTTATAAAAGATCAATACTCTATCATGTCATCATCAATATCCTTTCAATATATAACTTATACAAGTAGACAGAGTTACTTGCCGGAATTCACTTTCCTGTTTTACAAGGGTTGAACTAGTGCCACCTAGAACACCTTTCCCTTTCCTAGCCTGAATGCATTCACGCTCCGAATCTACAATCCAAAATCAAAACCCTAATTATATTCCCACTCGACGTTCCCGGAACGTTTAATAATTATCCCTTATCGCAATACCCTAAGAGTATTTATACTCGATCATATTCATGTAGCACGCTTATACAATATACTCGTATACTTCAAATCAAATAGTCATCGAATCACATATTGCGACGCCACCATAACACATAGCATACAATCCTTACACCCAAACTCTATACTTGAGTTATAATAACGATTGTACAATCCTATATCAAAATGACCCAATCCTTCCTTTTATTTCACTTAATTCGAATCAAAACCACTAAATAAACCAATTAATCCTTAGTAATCTTACATGCATTTACTTAGTGAAATCCTAGGATTAAATCAACCTCTTTTACACCCTTAACCATTTGGCTTTAACATAAAACACAATAAAAAAATCAAACAATGACATGCAAGTACTAAAATCACATATAAACTTAAGATCAAGCCAACACTCATCCTTTTAAATCATTTTTAACTTAATTAGTTACATGCAAGGTTATAACTTGACATACATTTGCCATTTCATCCAAAACCAAATCAAAATCATCACTACAATCTATTTAAACACATAATTCAACTTAATTTCTTAAGAACAAGCAAGAACACTCGAAATTTCCAAGAACTAAAACATGCATGCATCACTTTGGATTCTTAAACCACAACTCAATCTATTTATTTAATAATTTCTAAAAATAATAAACAATAAACCATTCACATCAACAAAAATCAAATCAATCTTTTCAAAAATCAAATCAATCTTTTTAAAAATCAAGAACCGTTCGGCTTCAAGCAAAACAACACACACAACTTTTAAAAATCAAGTTTTAATAATGTAGAGTTCAGTTTGTACATCATTACTCATCACCGGTTCACCGGAGTTCATCACCGGTGGCGGTGGTTTCATGGTGGTGGCCCCCATTCGGGGGTTTTCAAACCATAAAAACCTTCGATTTCTCTATCAAACAACAACAAGTATCACATGCATCAACAATTCATCACAAATCAAGAAGATCAAAGTCAAAACTTGCAAGAAGACTTCGAACCAAGGTTCTCGGCTCAACATCACACACAAACATACACACACACGCATGCAAACACCTACACACACATGTACAAGATTTAAAGCCCATATATGGATTAAGAATGAAGTTTTATGGAAGAATCCATAGAAACTAAGTGAAGAAGAGAGGTGTATCGGGAGGAAAAGAGAGAGAGACTTCGAGGGTGAGAAAGAGAAAAGAAGAGAGAGAGAAGAGAAAGTAGAAAGAGAGAGAGAAAAGATGGGTGGAAAATGAGAAAATGTGAGAGGAGGGAGTATATATATATATTGGATTGGTGAGGGTAAGATGGTCCTTTCACCATTCTTTTGATTTCCTTTTATTCTCATTCTAAAAATGAATTTACATAATGAATAACTCTCTCAGATAATATGGAAATGCAAGGAAAAATAATTTTAGAATAAAGATGTTGAATTTAGCTTTCCAACCATAAACCATCTATCATTTTTCTAAAGTCTCAAGGACTATTTTGAGGATAATAAAACAAATTCCACGCCTTGAACATACTCGGATAATTTTATAAAAATATATAAAGGTTCAATAAACCTTATTTTAAACAAATAAATCCCTTAAAATCCTTTAAAAATAATCAGAGTACATAATCAAGCATATTTTCATGCAATAACATGTATTCACATATCACGACTCATATCATAACCCACTCGATCATAAGAATTCCCTTTTAAATTAATAACCACTTTTTGCATAACGGGTCGCATCATATCTGACGGCCCGACGCTATGCGTTTTCAATTACGCTTCTCAATCATTCTCTTTATAGCAAATGACACATCACTGGAATATAATACTCACTTAAACATTCCTATTTCACATAATAGCACATAGTTCACATATAAATATTTTTAATCTCTTTTTAAGACGAGTTCCATTCTACCTGACGGCCCGATAACACAGTAGGAAATATCTTCAGTAGGAAATATCTTAAGACGAGTTCGGTCCTACCATCCTTAGTAGGAAATATCTTGTTGAAAATGGTAGGAAATAGTTTGAAGATGGAAGGAAATAGTTTGAATGCGGTAGGAATTGCTGGTTAAGTTTTAAAAATAATAATTCATTGATTTAATATATAACATATTCCCTAACAACATCAATGTCTAAATCTCAAACATACAACCAAAATCGAAAATCATACATCATACCAAAAATTACCACTATCGCTTTATTTAAAATTATATACCATACAAATGTACTAAAATTACAAATATTATATGAAACCAAAAATTATGTTAAACTCTAAAATTAATCACCCCCAAACTGGGTCATCATCGTTTAATCATTCATTAATGTTCGACATCGCTTTCTCCATTTCTTTATCTTCAATCCATAAATTCCGGTTTGATTGTATTAAGTCCTATCAATTTCCATAAGAAGTAACCAAATAAAAATTAGTATCAACGAATAAAAAACTAATACATAAACAAAGTATTAAAAAAACTAAAACACAGACATGATAATATGGAAACAATTGAGATGAAGGAGGTGAGGTGATTAAATTTGATTGAGATATATAAGTAAATTGAAATTTTAGTGTAGTGAAATAAAAGAAAATAGTAGATAAGAAAGGGATATAGAGATAAAATAGGGTTAAAAAGAGAGAAGATGAGAGGATGCCTATATTTTAGTGATATGATAAAAAATTTGGAAAAAATAAATATATTTTAATTATTAGATATCAACTATTTTACAAATAAAGCATAATTAAACATAATTCTAAATTTCACCATAGTGGAATTTATCATAAAATCAATCAAACTCGGAATTTCAATTTTTCATTAAAATTGTAACGACCATGATTTAAGTAAGTAAATATCAACTTTATTTAAATTTTTCTCGATAGAATTTCGATCGCCTAATGATCTAGTTTTAAAATTCTATAAGGATATTTAATTAGTGTTGGGTATCTTGTTTTCTTTCACTATTTTAAATTTTTTTGAAATTATATTATTATTATAATTAATATGAATAATGGGTATATCCATTATTTATTTTAAATTCGATAGAACCAAATGAATCCATTTATTAACTTAAAAGTTTATATTCATTTACCATGAGTTTTCATTTATTTATATTATTCTTATTAAAATGCTAATTTCATAATAATATATGTTTACTTAAAATTCTATTCCTAAATCCAAATAAAAAAGGGTTTATTAGAAGGATAGTTTTATTTAGATTTTTTAAGAAAATTCCAGATTTCTGGATATTTTGACAGACTATTCTAGAATTATGGATATTTTTAGGAAAACTCGTAGAGAACTCTAGAAAGTTGAGGTAGCTTACAAAGTTGAGGTCTATTGCAACACCATGAAACTGGTGTTACAATAGTGGTTAACGTAGTGTTACATGAAAGTGATTGTGTTACATGTCATGTAACACTAGCACAATATGTATTATTTTTATTTTTATTTTATTAAAGTAATTATATTATCATAAATTTAGATTTTAAATTATATTCTGGATGATTCATAACTTTAAAATATTATATTTAATATTATATTTTTTTTTAAATTATTATATTTTATTTCAAAAACAAATAATAATATATTAAATTAAAAAAACATTTTTTACTTATATAATTAAATAAAAAATTAATTTATAAAAAAATAGAAATATGTTATTCCCGAGGTGAATTGTCTCGGCAGTGGTTTTTCCCAACTAAAAACTATGTTAACACACTCACACACTCGCAATACACTCTGACACTCTCTCCCGATACACAAAAATACACACACATGCACTTTCTTCTCGATACACAACCACACGCACTTTCACAAAAAAATCGATTCTCTTCTTCGATTCACGCTCACATCCTAATTGAAGCATGAATTAACTGGTACTTGAATACATAAATACACACACACTTTCTTCTATTAGGGTTACTAACACATCGACTTTTGTTTTGTAGGTAATTAGGGTTCTTCAATTTGGGGGTTCTTCGATTTGGGGGTTCTTCGATTAACGGGTAATACATCTTTATTTTTATTTTTTTACTCTTGCACTTAGTTGTATAAACTGTTTTACTAACAGTTTATATCTGGCATTTCAGGGGATTAAAGTTTTTCAGGGCATTTGGGGGTTCTTCGATTTTTGAAGCATATCACTGGGTAAAAAGCTTGCATTAAGGTAAAGAGCTTTCACTGGGTTTATATGTTTATGTGTTTAATAATTAATTATTGTATTTGTTCGATTGAGTTTGTTTTATTTTCGATTGGGTTGTTTTTGTGTTCGATTGGGTTTGTTTTGTGTTCGATTGGGTTTATTTTGCGTATTGTTGGGTTTATGCATGATGTTTGGGTATGGGTTAATTTAGTGCTATGCATGATATACTGTTCTTCAAGTTGGTTATGCTACTGAATAAGTTGGTATTTATTCTTATTTTTTAACAAAATAAGTGAATAGTTTTATGGTACGAATGCGGAGGTTTTTCTATTTATGAATGATACGGTACTTGTTTTTCAGTTTATATACTCACAATCCTTTATGAATAATTGGTATTTTTCTGTTTAGTGATATGCATCTATGTTTACCTCAACTGTTAACGCGACAAGATTATTATATATATTGTAGATATTTCTAATTAGGGGAAATATTTATATATGCTACTAGTAAAACTGCTCCAGCTGGTTAGACTACAGTTGATATGTATTAATATATATTGATAATATAGTAGATATTAATATTATGCTGACTTATAGGTGCGCAATCTATTGAATCTGTTAGCGATAGATTTTAGAAATGGAAACTGGTTATGATAATATAAGCTGGATAGGACTTCCAAGATACAACGAACACTACTAGAAAAATGCCCTTAGACATCGGTTATAAAGCGATGTCCTTTTTTTTCAAACCGATGTCTTCGCATGTGTAGAGAAAAGTAGGGGTCTTTAACATCGGTTTTTAGCTGATATTAAAATGTACATACACATCGGTTTTCTTAGGAAACTGATGTATAATAGCCCTTTTTTTTAATAACATGTTAACACTAGATTGTAAAAAATGGTAATTAGGAGGTTAAGAAGCAATATAAACATATAACAAGGAAGAACATTAAACTGATAGACATCAGATTCTTAAAAGCAATGATGTCTTATTTTATATAGTACATCGGTTTCTACATATAACCGATGTTAAATATGGCATATCACATCGATTTCAATTAGGTTAGCGATGTTCAATATGGCATATCACATCGGTTTCACTTAGGTTAACGATGTGAAAGTTCCTATTTACATCATTTTTCCTGTCAAAATTGTTATGTTTTGCTTATTTTTGACATCAGTTGGTTAATAATTAAATGATGTTATATCTATCCAAGATACATCGTACTCTTTAATTAAAATAAAAGCTATATCAATAAAAAACAAACTTAAACAAGAACAAATATATACCAAAAAACTTATATATCAGCATTCAACCAACATATTTCTATAAATACATCTACATCAATCACCTTCCTAACCTATCTAGCTCATTAAAGTCGCATTCCCCAAGCAATTCTCCCGCATGGATATGCTGCTGAACCATAAATAATATTAGCTAAAGAAAAGTTGGTAGCATCATGTACAACTCCCTCTTGAGCTTGTCTTTATAATAAAAAAAGTACAGATATGAAGTGAATGCTTATAGGAGAGAAGTATAAGAAAATATTACAAACTATTTACTTCACAAATATCAAACGTATATTTATAAGCTAAGTCTAGTATTAGTCACTAACCACATACGAATACATGATTAGTTGCTTTAGCTAGTTTCTTGTTTATAGATAATTTCCTAAATGTTAAATCTTAAACACTACCAAACTGCCAGCTTAACTGTTGATAGGATATATGAAAAATGATTTAGTAGCAACATTCTTGCAGATGGATGAAGGCAAGCTAATTTACTAAATATAGTTGTTTGGTGTTCATAATAAAAATAAACAAACTTACAACTATCATTTTTCCTGCACTTTATGTCGTGTTTGCGATTTTAATAGCAGCTGCAGCTACAACACCAGATGATATTCCCACCTGTAAAAGATACTTAACAATCAGATGCAGATAAACTGCGCAGAGCATCATAAGGCAACTTAGAAGTCCAAAAGAGATCCATTTCGAGTGAAAAAATGGTTAAACTTACCAGCAATCCTTCTTTTACGGCAAGAAGTTTTGCAGTTTCTATGGCTTCATCACTTGACACCTATTAAATGACTGGTGTCCTAATAATACAAATACCTTATATCATTCCAAGAGAATCAAATGGTAGTCCTGCTTAAATACTCCTTTCCAGCGGCAGACTTGAACAGGGGTAAGTACGAAAACAGACACCATAAAATTTTCTTATTTATACGAGTGAAGAGTGCTTCTCAACTAAGAATTCCTTCTAACCCCTGTCACACTCACACTACAGGATCTGGCTATTTGGGAAGTCATTGCATAGCTTATCTTAATTAACATCACTCCTCATATCCAAACAAACTAAAGTTGATTCATCTTGCAAAATTATATCCTTTGAATTTGATGATTTTCAAATCTAGGCACTTGAAGATCAAGTGATCAACTAGGTAAATATTTAATGCTTTAAAATAAATTCTTGGTTTTAAAAATTTAAGTGTTACTAATTTTGCTTGATTTTGTAAAACAAATTCTTGGTCTAATATGTCAGTGAAGCTAGAATTGGCCCTTTCAGTTGCAACTGCAGCAGTTGAGAACGAAATTTCTGCTATGGAACTTTTTAAAGGTCTTATTTGATATAAATTATTTAGCACGTATTCTTCTTTTTCTTTTTGTCACATTTGTTCAAATTCTTTGATAGTTTCAAAAAGAATACAAAAGAAAAAGCAATCAAGTTTAAGTACCTGAAAGTATATCTCGAGTTCAAATGATGGATTGGTAAAAGGAAAATAAGTATCAACCCAACGCATTTCCACAGCCCTTGGAATACTAAGAGATTCCAAGTTAGTATGGAATCTCAGTCACAATCATATTTCTAATTCTATGCACTACTATAGAAATCAAGATAAGGGGAACCAATGAACTCTGGAACAATAAAAGAGCAGTATCAGACTTATTTTGATCATTTAGTATTAGTTTAATATTAAACTCTGGCTTCTCTTATGTGGATTGCATTATTTAGGTATTTCTTCAACTCAAAATTGCTTTTTACTATTTAAAGTAACTGTCATGCCCAGTCCAATTAGTACACTATCAATTAGATCCTTTATCCATAGAATAAAACAGCTATTCCAACATTTAATTTAGCATAAAAATAGTCTCTTATGTGCAGTTTATTATCATTTTCCCGTTGTAACTTCTGGTAATTTGGCATGATTAACATTGTCAAATAATTTGTAACCTTAATTTTGTAGCGACTATATAGAAGTATATGACAGTAATTAATATAGAAACATATTATGAGCTGAACTCATTTTTATTAAACTGCTGAAAGAAGAGTACAATTCTCTTAATTGAATACAAACTAAGTACGTGACTATCTAAAGAAGCAAAACTAAACTAATCTGTTAAGGTGGTGCTGATAACCAGCAACTACTCCTATTATTTCTCTACTACTGCATGATCTGATCACGTTGCTAAAGACTCGTTCAGCTGCTAGTAACCCACTAAGTGCAACAGACTTATTCAACATTATACTAAAAACAAATAAAACATTATCTAAATAAATAACTAAACATATGAATATAGAATTAAACTCCAACAATCTCCCCCTTAATTCTATATTCATCTATCAATTCTTCAGCTACCCGTATGGCATGCCTTGAACTGAAACAACTTCTTCATGCCCGTATGGCAAATACATTGATCCATCTCGTGTGGCCTTTCTGTGTCCATATGGCACCACTGATCACAACTCCTTTTGGATTCCTTGTTTGCCCGTCTGGCAATTTATTTCCTGCCCATATGGCATTCATTTCACAGCCCTTATGTCTTTTATTCACAAGCCCTTATGGCTTGTCTTTGTTGGCCCATATATCCTCTACAGCAATGCTGGTTCGTCATCATGAAGCTGTGCTAGATTTGCTTCTTGACAGTGTTCTTTCTTTCGTCGAGGTTTGTCACACTCTGAGGCAAAGTGACCATAAATGTTGCAATTGAAACATTTTATCTTGCTCTTGTCCAGTCTGCCCTTCCATTTCTTAGCTAAGAGAAGCTGTTGTTGCTCACTTTGCTCACTCCTACCTTTCATTCTTTCTTCATGGGCCTTGAGACGTCCCAGCGGTTCTTCAACTGACATGGCTTTAACATCTCCAAATTATTCAATGTTTGAAGCTATTTGGAGGAACTTATCAGGAACAGCACGTAGAATCTTCCTTATAACACTGGATTCTTCCATAGCTTCTCCAAGAACTCGAATGTTAGTCACAATGCCATTCAGCTTAAAGCAGATATATTCTATCTTCTCTGAGTCTTTCATCATGAGAGGCTCGAATTCTCCCTTTAATATCTGCACCTTTGCCTCCTTCACTCGCTCTGCTCCCACACACATCCTTTTAATGGCCTCCCAAGCTAGCAGTTTCTTTCTCAGCAGTGGTCAAAAAAATATCTTCTGGCAGACCTTGATATATCGCAGCAAGGGCCACCTGCACCGTTCTTTAATCCACGGTTACTTTGGTATCCGAGCCTGGTGTTCGGTTTCTTTTATGCCCAAATATCAACCTAAACACACAAGCGAAACCACCATGCAAACGTCGAAGGCAAAGGAAGGTGTTATGGGTTTGAGCTATCCCATGTTAACGAGAAGCAATTATACAACTTGGTCCCTAAAGATGAAAGTGTTCATGAAGGGGCAAGGAGTATGGGGTGCAATCGATAGCGACTATCACTACGCCATAGATGGGCTAACAAGACACTCATTTTACGTCACCTTAGGCCCGTTTTATGTTGCAATAGGCCTATTGTAACGCCAAATAACCATTTTATCCGCAAATGTTGCCATTGCTATCTAATGTAATGTTTTGATTATCAACCGTAACATAAATAAAAACATTACCTTAGGGAGATAGAGTAACACTAGATAAATCAAACGTAACGGCAATTCAGTGTTACCTTAGCATTTGAAAAAATCATGTGGGACCCACCTGACTGGATTGCCACGTAGGCAGCCACGTCATATAGAGGGACCCACTGACACGTGGCGAGCAATGCCACATGGACTGCCACGTGGACTGCCACATAGATTGGTTAATCAGTGGTACCCACCGCCACGTCATCATATGGGGCCCGCTGCCACGTCATCAAGGGGCCCACTGCCACGTCATCAAGTGTGGCCCACTGCCACGTCATCAAGTGGGGCCCATTGTACCACTTTTATTACTGACGTAACAGTAAACAAATCTAATGTAACACTGTATTTTGGCAAAAGAAACACAAATTTAGATTTTGTAACAGTGATAAATATAGCTATTGTAACACTAATAGATAACATTTTGAAATGTAGTTTTGATAAACACATTACTGCCATTAAGAAAATAACAATTCAACTATACCAAAACATATTTCCCCAACAAACTAGTCTTATAGCATTCAAAACACCAACTCCGCCAACATAATAACCACTTCGCCAAAATTATAGTACGATTCACTACATCACTCCACCAAAATCATACTAACAAGAACACCAAACAATCCCCAAATTCCAACTCCAACCAAACCAAATAAACACCATCCACCACCAATTACAGTGAGTACCAAAAGTTATAAACTAATAATTCAAAAGTCTAAATAACATAACTGTCCATACTATTAACTCAAGCTAATGCTTGTAAAGAGAAATATCTAAGAAGAAGTTCGGGCAGTCTTGGAAGTCCCAGCAGTCCCGATAGTCATTGGTGTACCATTTTTATCATCCTCGCTTGAAATATTAGCATCAACTTCTCCAATGTCCAGATTCAAGCCTGGATTAGCTGCTGCGATCTTTTTGAGAATAACTGACAAGTTATCCTGCACTTTCTTGGAAACCTTTTCTTCCAGTTCAGCCTCAAGTTCTCCCCTGATCTTTGCAGTCAAATCTTCCAAATAAGTGTCTGCAGGAGCCGAATCTGATTCCATCGCTTTCTTGTTCTCTCTCTACAAGAAAAATGTTATTAAATATTAATCAATTTTACCATAGAATTGTGCTACACAACTACACAACTATTAACAAGGTTTGCATTAAGGTGGCCTATACTAATACTTAACAGCCTTTTATTTCCGCTAAGTCTCTTATGTTATTTGTTTTACCAAATAAATTAAACCAACAAAACATACTTGGCAAAGCATTTTTTATCTCTTAATTTTAAAGAAATAGACAAATTGAACTATCGTGCAGCATTTAACCTCCATAAAAAATGTAAAGTCCTTACGTTTCTTTTTTGCGGAGCAGCCGTAGTCTTGTATGTTCGGCCATCTTGTTCATGAGATTCCAAATAAATTTCAGCTTGTGATGGCGAGGCGAGATTAGGATCAGTCTTTTTCTATTATAGAGCACAAAAGAAGAAGACAAGGTTATCTAGCTCAAAGTTACCACATAACTATTGATTTACTTAAGAAAAATTGCACATCAACTATTTAAAAAATGCCTAAGCACTAACATTCAATCAAAGGATTTATGAACAAACAACTAGGTAGTCATTACTATTTAGTAGACACAATCCAAGTGTGTACGGGAAGTCAATGAAGGCAATATTAATGCAGTTCTGAAATTGAATATCTAAATTCAAGCAAATACCAGTAAAAAATAGACATGTATCTGATTTCTGAAGAATTAAAGCACAAAAATGTTTGATGGCACTTGACATGAACAACTAAATTATTGTGTCTGCGAGCTCTATTTTATTAGTTTTCTCGGGTCGTTCACAGTGAATTATTTAAAGTTATATAAATGCGGATTGGTTTGTAATAATCTGAATATCATAACTAATCAGACAACTAAATAATTGCTAGTTATAATGATGATATCGACAAGGACATATACATTATTTAAAAAAGGGGGGGGGTTCTAACATGTCCCATTTTAAAATTGGATTTAAGAACATGTCCCCATCTAATTAAATTAAAAATTTATCCTATAATCAAAATTTAATCCAATTTAACTTAACCATGGGGCCGTAATTATAATATCAAAATAAAAGGGGAAATATTCATAAATGTACTAGTTAATTTAGGAATCATACCAACTTCTCTCCAACTTCTACACTACTGTTGGCACCCTGATTGTGTGGGTCAGTTACCGAAGCGCGGATTACTTTGTTATCATGTGCTAATTCCTATTAAAAAAAATTGCATAATCCAGTTTGAGAATCTTTAAAATCATTAAAATTATATTAAAAAGAAGCACGAAGGCACCTTCACCGACTCATCTCCCCAATACTTTATCAGCAATTTAAAATCCTCGAGCTGTGTGTAATGCTTTGCCTTCATCCGAGACTTGTAAGTCCTCCAACATCTATTAATTGTCTCATAAACCCAGGACTGAGCTTCATTCGGAATAATATAATGGTCCTAATATATAATAAACTCAAGATCAATAAAATGAAGGGGTTAATTGAAAAATAAATGAAACTGAGGTTTAGGTAATAGAATTTACCCGAGTATAGTCCCACATTTTCTTCTTCAATTGTTCAGGAACCAGGCGCCAATTGACAAAAGTAAGAGAGACATTGTCCTTTGCAACTGTTCCGAGAAAATTACTCAGCTCTCTTGTAACTTTTCCGTCTCTTGAAACAGGTACATTTTGTTTGTTCAAAAAAATCACCGGTCTTTCATCACGTGTCCTTGCGTGAACAGTTAGCAGTTTTGTCCTTCCTCTCCATTTTTTGGGCTTTGGTACTTCATAGTACATGCAAACACAAAAAAAGGTGACTGCGAATTTAATAATTAATTAAATTCTTACTGCCTCTCCATCAATAAATAATTAGTATGCATAATTCATGCGTAGTTATATTTAGAAAGTAAAAGTACCTGCTTCAGTTTCTTCCTCAACAACATTTTCCGAATTAGAAGCGTGCACATTCTCGGTTGTTGGCGGAAGAATGCCCTGCTTTTGACGTTCCCGCATTGCTAAATAAGCAGATACAGACCCACATGATTCTGAATTGCTCACGGATTTTAAGATTTTACTACATGTTGGTTTCAGGAGCTTAGATTTACTGGTCATTTCCTTGTCAGATGTTTTACCAGCTTGCGATGGTTCATTCTCTGTTGCAGCGGTGACATTAGCTCGCGAACGAGTTCTTGGTCTAAGGGGGACATGGTTCTTTTTCTTCCCATTCTTCGTTCTCTACAATTATTAGGATTGCAAATATAATGTGAGGCCAAAGCAATAAAGAGTATAAAATAAAAACAAAATATATAGGAAACTTGATATAGTGATAAACAAAATATCAGGTCTTAAACTAATAAAAAACACAATTTACACTCTTGAGAAACAAGGAAGGAAGGCCAAAGTAATGAAGACTGTAAAAGAAATCCATACCTCAGATGAATCATCACTATCATGTTCGTCCTCACTTTCCGGATTATAATCATCATCATCCGAAGAGGCTTTGTCTTTTTCTTTGGATTTCTCAATAACTGTTGCTGATCGAGCTCTCAAATCAATCACTAATTTTTTGATCCCAAGTTCTTCCAACCTTCTATCATTTTCCTTCATTCGATTAAGTCTTTCTTGCTCACATGCTGGTAGCGGTGGGGGGGGGCACCTGCAATAATCATAAATCAGCACTGTTATTAGTGTAGCTCAACTATGCATTGTACTTTCTTTCTGAAAATTTGGAAGGAGTGTTTAAGTGAATATTACAAGTGTTACAGTCCAGGTTAGAAGAAAAAAAAGAGGAACATTGACAAGGATACCTCGATGTCAGGTATAGCAAGTTCAAGGGGACATCTTACTTGGCGTGCATCACCTTGTAGATGATCTTTCATTTTCTCATTATTTTGCAAAGTACGGGGTCTTTTTCTTTTGATTTCGGTCAGTGGTGGTGGGGGCAACTACAATAATTTATGAAGACAAGGTAAGTGATTAAATTGACATAACACAACAATAATCATTATAACTTATGTTTTTAAGAAGGAAAATTAAAAAAATACCTCTTTATCCAGAATAATATCATCTTGTAACTGCAGTTTCCTTCTAGCAGACCCTTTTATCGTTTCCTTGCCCAGCAGTTGCATCTTGCTGAGTAGGCAACAGAGCTGGCGATGATCGTAACGCATACCTCCGACTGGGCTCAGGTGTCTTCTTAACAATCTTCCTTGGGTTCTGCTTCTGCTGGAGTTCATGTGTGGTAATATATTTCTGCTTTTGTATTTTCTTCGGTGAAACTGTATTTATGCAAGAAAAAAAATCCAAGTCAAAGAATTATCTTCAACTAATATGGACATCCAAGTCCCATTATGCATATATAAAGAGATACATAAATAGATAGAGATGTGTACTTAATGGGGACCTAATTATTTATCAGCAATAGGCATACCTTCAAACAGGCTTTTCCTCGGCCTGACAATCACGTGTGGCTGCATCTCACACAACGGCTCAATTGCAGGGTCAACAACTGTGTCTACATAAAGCTTGACCTCTTCGCCATTGTTGCACTTTTCTATCTCTTGAATGATGTCCAGGTCAGTCCTCAGCAGCTTCCAACCACCATGTTTTCCTTCTTTTGCATAGACTCCTCTGATTTCATTGAGTTTGAGGAGATCCTTCACCTCCTCCATCAGATCATTATAAGCCCACATATCAGCATCTACATTATAAATAGTCAAGCAATCTCCACCAGAGTAACTTGTCCTCTGAAACTCCCCACCGTGGTACAATCCAATATTAACGTGTTTTTCTGCCATCCTGCACAGAGTTCAAAGAGATGTCAATGGCTGACCATTAAACAAAAATATTTCAAATGTATCTTTTCCAAATCCTAGTATGCCATAAACACATATCTCGAACTAATTGGTAAACACATATTAGATCAAATAATAAACAACAAAATATTCATGAATTGGCACTCGACACAAATGCAACAAACACAATTTCGATGACAAAAAGTTATTAAGCATCTACTTCATATCCTATATTTGTTTTTATTACACGTGTAGGATATTTGCAGCTAACATACAAAATTATAAAAATAAGAAAAAATAGTTATCATATGCATCTACTGAATCAACTAAATTACAGTAAGGAGATTTAATCCCAACACTACGAAATATAACAAGGGCATGCTGAACTTACCAAGACAATAAATATAAACTACAAATCAGACAACGACGACAAAAAATTTAAACTACAAAGATGGATTTCATTGAAGAATTCATGGAAGAAATAAATTAAGATATTCAATTACATCTAAATAGTCCAAACACAGAGAAAATACAAAATAAAGTTCACTGCTGTGATTAATTTTAAACTTATAAATGTTTAGCAGTTTGGTTGCTTCATTTATCGGGAATGGGAACTCTTGTTGTAGGGATATCATCTCTGCACCAACTCATTTCATCAACATGAGTTTGAAGTCCACAAACAAATTCAATCTCACGGAGATCAGTATCGTTGACATCTTCATGTGCATCCACATTTCCATTATCACACCACTCCCTCGGTAGTTTCTTAATTACGTAATGTACATTCTTTTCGATTGGGTCTTCCACATAAAAAACTTGTTGCACTTGTTTGGCCAGGACATGAGGATCAGATTTATGGCATAACCTATTGAAATTTACTCGAATGTGACCGTGTGGATCTTTTTGTTGTTGGTACCAACGACACTTAAATAGGACAACTGTAAATAATCCCCAGTAATCAAGTTCTATGATATCTACTATCGATCCGTAGTAGCTGACATCCCCAACTATAGGGTTCTCGTCTCTAGAACTAGAGAAACTAGTTGTTTGTGCAGTCAAATATACACCACTATTTTGTGTTGTGCATCGAGAATCTCTATCACTTGTGTGGAATCGATAGCCATTAACAACATAACCAGTAAACCTTCTAGCTGTTCGATTAGGCCCCAACACAAACACCCCCAAGTCAGATGAAACCTCCACCATTTTCCCAACCTCTTCTCGTAACCAGTCCCAGAATTCTGCCGTGTGTCTTCGTGCCCTCTTGTATCTGTTCATATTTTCGTGGCTGTCCACCAAGGCTTGATGTTCCCTAAAATTATACTAAGTTAAAACAGAGCAGAAAAGAAAAAGTTCTTGAATTATGAATTAAAATTATTTACGTTAGAGCTTATTAAACTTACTCGAGGAGCCTCTCTACTTCTTTGTTACCAGTATTGAACAAAACATAGCGATGACTTGCCTTCCAATCAACATCTTCCAAATGAATAATAGTTCCATCTTTATTCCTTCTCGTTCCGATATGATATTTAGCTTGTGTTGGCCCTCTTTCGAAAACTGTTGAGCACATGTTGTTTTTTGTTGTTTCATCAGCAGCCAAAAATCTTGAACAAAATGTTACACATTCTTCAGCTATGTAACCTTCTGCAATAGAACCTTCCGGCTTACTTCTATTACGAACGTATGATTTCAATTTTGCAAGATAACGCTCTATTGGGAACATGTTTCGAAGGTGCAGAGGTCCCCCAAGTCTAACTTCTCTAGTTAGATGAACAAGCAAGTGCACCATTATGTCGAAGAAAGCTGATGGAAAAATCATCTCAAATTGGCAAAGTACCTCGACGATTTCAGTTTCCAACTTCTCAAGCTCCTCCAAATCGATAACCTTGCTCCATAGAGCTCTAAGGCAGGCACTCAATTTCATCAAAGGTACAACAACCTCAGCCTTTGTAGTTTTTTTGATGGCAAACTGCAACAAGTAGTGCAGTATGAAATGAGCATCATGGCTCTTATACCCCACTACTTTCCTCTCCTTTGTGTGCACATATCGCCCTATGTTGGAGGCACAACCATACGGCAGTTTAGTGTTTTCCAACACTGAACAAAAGATCTCCTTCTCTTTGTTCGACAAGTCAAAGATTGCTGCTCGTATTTCATGGTGTGCTCTATCTTCTGATAGAACAGGATGGAGGGGTTTTCTAATTCCCATTTCTTGTAAATCTTTACGAGCGGCAACATGATCTTTTGTCTTGCCACTTATATTGAGTAAAGTGCCCAATATGTTATCGCAAACATTTTTTTCTATGTGCATGGCGTCAAGGTTATGTCGAAGTGGATTATGCTTCCAATAAGGTAAATAAAAAAAATTGACTTCTTTTTAAAAGGGCCATCAGTTTTACTCTTTGCCTTTTTGTTCTGCAGGCCGAATTGGTTTACATACCCAGACAACAACTCCTCAATGTCAGTTCCCGTTAAAACTGAAGGACACTGCCCCATTTCAATTGCGCCATTAAACCTTTTAGTATCCATTCTCCACTTATGTGCAGAAGGAATAAACTTTCGGTGGTTCATATAGCACATTTTCTTGCTATGCTTCAAATAAAGTGATGAAGTTTCATAATGGCAGACAGGACACCCTAGTTTGCCTTTTGTGCTCCAGCCGGACAACATAGCATATCCCAGGAAATCGCTAATAGTCCATAGCACTCTAGCACGTAAATTAAAATCTTCATCAGCCAAGGCATCATAAGTATTAACGCCGACCTCCCATAATTCTTTTAACTCGGCAATTAAAGGTTGCATGAACACATCAATACTATTCTTTGGTGAATCTGGACCAAATATTAGTGTCGAAAGAATTAGATTTTCTTGTTTCATGCATAGCCAAGGTGGGAGGTTGTAATTGACCAATACAATTGGCCAGGTACTGTGACTTAGGTTCATTGAACGATAGGGGTTGAATCCATCTGAGGCTACTCCTAAACTAACATTCCGATTTTCTAATGAAAAATCAGGATAGTCAGCATCTATCGTCTTCCAAGCCTCTGTATCAGCCGGATGTCTTACTTTTCCATCCTGTTGACGTCCCATATCGTGCCATTTCATTAGTTTCGAATATTCCTTGCACATGTATAGCCTCTGCAATCTCGGCTTTAGAGGGAAGTACCTCATCACATTAGCTGGCACTTTGTGTGTAACCTGCCCCGGATCACTAGCATCATTGCCTTTTTTTCCGGTAACACCCACCTAGAAACACCACAATTGTCACATTTTTCTTTGTCTTTATTTTCTCCCCAGTACAACATGCAATTATTTCGGCATGCATGTATTTTTTCATAATGTAAGCCTAAATCCTTGATCATATTTTTTGCAGCATTCAAAGACAAAGGTATTTGGGCATCAGGAAATGCGTCTCTTATTAACTCCAGCAATTCCCCAAAGGCAGACTCGGAAATTCCATGAGCACACTTTAAATGATAAAGTTTGATCAGGAAACTTAACCGAGAGAATTTAGTGGATCCGGGGTATAGTGGTTGTTTACCCTCCCTAACATGGCCATAAAACTTTCTAGCCTCTGCATTTGTTAGACTTTCATAGTCATTTTCTAAATCTCGAAACTTTTTACCCGTACAATTGAACATTTCACCTAAATTATCTTCAAAATCCATCCCCGTCCCCGAATCCATTAAAGTCAGTACTACCGTCTACTTTGGTATGTGATACCTCGCAAATCCATTTCATATGTAGTGGAGAAGGGCCACTACATATGCGATGATCATAGATAACTGTTTGAGTGTGCCAATAACGGTTGACACATACTTTGCAGGGGCACTTCATTTCTTCTCCTTTAGCATGAATTGGAAATGAATTTTCCATAAATGCCTTTATCCCTCGTACATATTCTTTACTAGATTTTGGAAATCCTATCCAGCTATTATAATCATCTTCCATAAGTACACTGTATAATATAGCCTGCGAAGTTAAAAGATTATAAGTCTACCTAAAAAAGCCCGTGTAATCCTCTCTGTGCACTATACTGCAGTGATACTAGATAAACTAATAATTTCCTACATCTCATTCCCCATTTTTATCCATGCTTTGATTTTTATTAAATTTTTTATTTCAATTTACAACTGTAACTTTTGAATATCACACAGGGAATAAATGTTATAATGTAAAAGATCAATAGTCAAAGACTTGTATAGCACATAAAATCAGTTTGAGATTAGATTAATGTCTTAAGTATTCGAATAATATATATTTATTTAATTGTACAAGGAACTAAGGAAGGCCCAGTACTGCTAAGAGACGATAAAAACAAGAAACAGTAACCAAATGGCAAACAGAGTTAAGCCTTGCATTTGGACATTAAATAACAAAAAACAGCGAATAAGCAACATAATTTCATCAATTCATCTCGGCACGTAATCACATCAAGAAATGCAATAACCATAATTACAAGAATCTAAAACAATAAAACTCAAAGAGAGAGAGAGAGAGAGACAGAGAGAGAGAGAGAGAGAGAGAGAGAGACAGAGAGAGGGGGGAGATGACCACAAACACATATTACATTCATATTAAACACAAACTCTAAACGTATTACACATATTACACATATTAAACACAGACACATATTAAACATATTAAATAAGCAGGGATAAATAAATAAAATCAAAAATAAAGTTCAATTAGAGGTTACCTTGGTCCAAAATCGAAACCACAAAGCAGCTCTGAACCCTAATTGCTAGCTCCAACCGAAACCCTAAAATTCCGAAACCCTAATTGCACGCCCTAACTCTGTTGCAGAGAACCCGAACCACCGAAATATTGCTGAGAACCATCTAATTGCTGCTGAATCCACCGAAATGAGAGCGGCTGAGGTGAGGCTGAGGTGAGAGTGCGGCTGAGGTGAGGTGAGAGTTAGGGAGAGTGAGATGGGTGAGAGTTAGGGAGAGTGAGATGGGTGAGAGTTAGGGAGTGTTGGTGAGAGGTGAGTGAGTGAGCGAGGTGGGAGGCTGAGGTGAGTGAGCGAGGTCGAGAGAGAGTGATGTTTCTGAGAGAGAGAGTGATGTTTTTGGGGGGAAATTTCGCCGCCCATATTTTCACTGCACCTTTTGTATGATTTTCATTTTATTTCATTTTTTCATTTTTTTCATTTTTTCGTAAATTTTAGAAAAAACGATATTTTAATGTCCCGATCCGACCATGATCCGGGTATTATATTTTTTGATTATTTTTTCCCAATGTTAGGAAGGCGGTTTAATAATATCCGTACGGTTGGATCGTCGAGAAAACCGATTAAAAAAATCAAACGACGGATATGTGGGTCGAACCGTTAAATGAATCCTATCCTTACATATGAACCCTATTACGATCCGACCATGATCCGGGCATTATAATTTTTGATTATTTTTTCCCAATGTTAGGAAGGCGGTTTAATAACATCCGTACGGCTGGATCGTCGAGAAAACCGATTAAAAAAATCGAACGACGGATATGTGGGTCGAACCGTTAAATGAATCTTATCCTGACATATGAACCCTATTACGATCCGACCATGATCCGGGCATTATATTTTTTGATTATTTTTTCCCAATATTAGGAAGGCGGTTTAATAACATCCGTACGGTTGGATCGTCGAGAAAACTGATTAAAAAAATCGAACGACGGATATGTGGGTCGAACCGTTAAATGAATCCTATCCTGACATATGAACCCTATTACAATCCGACCATGATCCGGGCATTGTATTTTTTGATTATTTTTTCCCAATGTTAGGAAGGCAGTTTAATAACATCCGTACGGTTGGATCGTCGAGAAAACCGATTAAAAAAATCGAACGACGGATATGTGGGTCGAACCGTTAAATGAATCTTATCCTGACATATGAACCCTATTACGATCCGACCATGATCCGAGCATTATATTTTTTGATTATTTTTTCCCAATGTTAGGAAGGCAGTTTAATAACATCCGTACGGTTGGATCGTCAAGAAAACCGATTAAAAAAATCGAATGACGGATATGTGGGTCGAACCGTTAAATGAATCATATCCTGACATATGAACCCTATTACGATCCGACCACGATCCGGGCATTATATTTTTTGATTATTTTTTCCCAATGTTAGGAAGGCAGTTTAATAACATCCGTACGGTTGGATCGTCGAGAAAACCGATTAAAAAAATTGAACGACGGATATGTGGGTCGAACCGTTAAATGAATCATATCCTGACATATGAACCCTATTACGATCCGACCACGATCCGGGCATTATATTTTTTGATTATTTATTTATTTATTTATTTATTTATTTATTTAATTATTTATTAAATAATTAAATAAATGGATAATGTGGGGCCCACATGTGGGGCCCACAAGTGGAGCCCACATGTGGGACCCACAAGTGGAGCCCACATGTGGGCTTACTTTTCCATTATTTATTTATTTAATTATTTAAATAATTATTTATTAAATAATTAAATAATTGGATAATGTGGGGCCTACATGTGTGGCCCACAAGTGGAGCCCACTTCTTTATTATTTATTTATTTAATTATTATTTATTTAATTATTTAAATAATTATTTATTAAATAATTAAATAATTGTTTAATATGGGGCCCACATGTGGGGCCCACAAGTGGGGCCCACATGCGGGGCCCACAAGGGGAGCCCACATGTGGGGCCCACAAGGGGAGCCCACATGTGGGGCCCACTTCTCCATTATTTATTTATTTAATTATTATTTATTTAATTATTTAAATAATTATTTATTAAATAATTAAATAAATGGATAATGTGGGGCCTAAATGTGGGGCCCACAAGTGGAGCCCACTTCTTTATTATTTATTTATTTAATTATTATTTATTTAATTATTTAAATAATTATTTATTAAATAATTAAATAGTTGTTTAATATGGGGCCCACATGTGGGGCCCACAAGTGCAGCCCACATGTGGGGCCCACAAGGGGATCCCACATGTGGGGCCCACTTCTCAATTATTTATTTATTTAATTATTATTTATTTAATTTTTTAATTAATTATTTATTAAATAATTAAATAATTAATTATTTGATGACGTGGCGGTGCACACGTGGCAGGGTTGAGCAAATGTAACAGTAGCGTTGTAACAGAAAAGTTAACGTAACGCTTTGCTGACGTGGCAGTGCCACGTGGCAGTGTGGGCCCACATGGGGGGTCCACCTGTTAGTGTGGGACCCACTTTCTGGAACAAGTTTTAGTGGGGCCCACATGTGGGACCCACTTTTGCTGACGTGTACAGTGTGGGGCCCAAAAAAATAATAAATTAATTAAATATTATTATAATGATAAAGCAAAGCGTTACGTCATGTCAGCACAATTGTAACATTAGCTTTCTACTGCAACACAAGCCCTCTAACGTAACAGTAACTTTACATGTAAAGTAACGCTATTTCGTTAGTGTTACAATAGGTCAAAAAAGTCTGTCTAATGTAACGCAAAATAGGCATTACATTAGAAAAGTGTTTTATTTGCCCATCTATGGCGTAGCGTATATAGAAGTGTATGACAGTAATTAATATAGAAACATATTATGAGCTGAACTCGTTTTTATTAAACTGCTGAAAGAAGAGTACAATTCTCTTAATTGAATACAAACTAAGTACGTGACTATTTAAAGAAGCAAAACTAAACTAATCTGTTAAGGTGGTGCTGATAACCAGCAACTACTCCTATTATTTCTCTACTACTGCATGACCTGATCACGTTACTAAAGACTTGTTCAGCTGCTAGTAACCCACTAAGTGCAACAGACTTATTCAACATTATACTAAAAACAAATAAAACATTATCTAAATAAATAACTAAACATATGAATATAGAATTAAACTCCAACAAATTTTTATATTTTTAAACCAGGAAGGAGCGGATAGTTATAGGATTATGTAGTTAACGAATAGAAATATAAAATATTTATATTATACAAGATCTGCCATCTAATTCTTACCGGGCTTTCCTCATGATAGTTAGCACTCTCAACAGTTCAACACTATTGAGCTGATATTATAAGAGAAAAAAAGAGAATTTAAAGGGGAATGCAACTTTTCAGTCTCTAACAAATGTCGAATATTACACACAGTGGAGGTTAAATCACATATAATCTGGTATTAATATGTTGTAGCTATTAGCTAACCTTGATAGTAGGGTTTTGCTTTGTAAGGAACTTTTCGGAACCAGTTAATATGAAAACCAAGTTTACGAGATGAATGTGCAAATTTGTCACAGACAGTTTGTCCCCTTCCATCCTCATTCACTGCTCCTTCATACTATAATTAAATGGGTCAAAATAGTAAGAGAAAATGTATTTTTAGAGTTGACACTCGCAAATGGTGAAAAGAAGATAACAAGTATTAGATCAAAACACACACAGAACTTAACAATGGAAGTTAACAAGATACGACACACAAGTAGTCATGGCATCTCTAATGAACCCAACATTATCAATATATTTAACCTAAAACCAAAAGAAAGAGAAAGTCTTTACATTTACATACCCCGCTTTGCAAGGCCGTCATCCACATCCTTTGCAATCTATAATTCAGAAATTAACAACCATTAAGTACAATCGTACAAGTGATATGAAATAGAATCTTCTCTTTTTTTTTAATCTATAGGCATTTACTTCACACCTTGTTAAAATGCTTGCCAAGACCAAATACTCCATACTGGAGATTGTTAAGCCATTCCCCCTTCTCTTTTCCTTGTTTGGAAATACTCTAAAATCAACTAAAAATCCAATGTAACATGGACAAGTAGAAAATTCATATAACAAGCTACAGGAAATTACCTCCGAAAACCACTTGTAGAATCTAGTTGTGTTGTCTGCGGGTTCACCATTACCATATCTACACCCACAATAAAACAATAAATTTAGAAGGAGTTACTATACTCAAGCAAAACTGTAGAAACAATTAACACAGAGGGCAATATATAATGATCAAAACAAACTAATCGAGATCATATATACAACTCACGTAGCTAAGAAGAAAAAACCAATGGTTTCTTTTTTGAATTTAGTCTCGTACTCGTCATCTTTAGCCACATAATCATCCTGTAAAACCAATCTCTCATTTAGTCAATCATCAAATATGGCAGTAACAATAACAAGGCCACCAGTACAGCTTATATAGATCTGTAAACCTAACTTGTTTCAAGGTTAACAATACATAAACCAACTTTTAATAGAGTAGATTAGAAGTTAATCTTACCTAATCAAGCAAACCCAACTTATTTCAACACTATCAAAACTCCAGAGACCTGTAAACAGAACTCTCTTAAAATAAAAACATAAAATTTGAAGATAAATTCGAAATAAACTTAATTTTCTCACACAAATCGAGTAGACCCAACTTATTTCAAGAATATTTAGTACCAATCGAGCTCAATTTAGGAATTAATCGAGTTTAATTAAAGGTTTGTATAAATAGGTGTATAGTTAGGTTTACAGAGAGTGATTGAGAAGAGAGACAATGATAGATCAGAGAGAAGAGAGACTGAGAGAAGATAGAATGAGAGACGAGAGAGTGAGAGAGTGAGAGAGAAGATAGAAGAGAGAAGGAGAGAGAGAGAGAAGAGAGAATGAGTGAATGAGAGACGAGAGAGTGAGAGAGTGAGAGAGTGAGAGAGAAGAGAGAAGAGAGAAGAGGGAAGGAGAGAGAGAGAAGAGAGAATGAGAGAGGGGGGAACAGTTTTGGTTAAGGGGGAAACTGCGAATTAAATTTTTGGTTAAGGGGGAGAATTTTTGGTGTATTAACGGGTGAAAGAAAGAAGCTATCCTTTTTTATTTTTTTTAAAAATGATTATAGACAACGGTTGGTTAAGATATCGATGTCTTATAACATCTATAACATCGGTTTTGAAGTGACCATTGTTAAAACTGCTTTTAACATCGGTGACATTTCTAACCGATGTTAAAGGGGTGATGTCGTAGGCACTATTTCTAGTAGTGGAAGAATATGAAAAGGGGATAAAAGATTTTATTGAGAAGAATTTTGCCCTTTTTTCTGTTGATGAATTAAAGTGCCCCTGCAAAGATTGTGATAATCATAAGTGGCATCGTGCAAATGTAATTTATGATCATCTAATCTGCAAGGGACCATCTCTATCACATGTCCAATGTATTTATAGGATTTCAGGAGCCAAAATAAGAAATAGGACCGATATCAAGGACTGTGAAGCGGGGACTGCCTTCGGGGATAATTTACAAAAGATGTTCGATTGTACGGGTAGGAGATTTTAGGATGTAAAAGTAGGACCAAATGCGGAGGCTAAAAAATTTTTTCGCCTTGTTGAGGAGGGAAAAAAACCACTATATCTGGGCTGCACAAAATTTTCTTCATGGAATTACCGAGTCGGGCTTCAGTGAGTTATTAGTTCTGATTAAAGAGGCCTTTCTTGATGCCAATGTACCTATATCTTTTACTACTGCTAAAAATATAATCAAGGACTTAGGTCTACATTATCAAAAAATACATGCCTGCCCCAACAGTTGCATGCTGTATTGGGGCGATAATAAGGATAAAATAGTTTGTGATAAATGCAGGGTTTCGATGTGGGTTTTACAAGAAAAGAAAGGGTCTGCTGCTAATGATGATCCAGAAAGAATTATTAGCAAGGTGCCAGCAAACGTCGTGAGATACTTTCCCCTTAAACCTAGGTTGCAATGAATTTTCATGTGTAAAGAATTTTCTAAACTCATGACTGGGCATGCAACGGGACGGGTAGAAGATGGGAAGCTAAGGCATCTGGCTGATGCCTTAACTTTGAAAAATGATGGACACTAACTATCCTGGATTTTCTTCAAAAAATTGAAATGTAAGACTAGGTGTAGCTGTTGATGGATTTTGTCCGTATCGTACAATGAGTTTAACTTATATTACATGGCCTATTGTTCTAGTAAACTACAACCTGCCTCCCTTGGATTTGCATGAAATAAGAAAATTTAATTCTTTCGACGTTGATATCGGGTCCACATTCTCTTTCAAACAATATTGACGTATATATATAACCATTAATCGCCAAGTTGAAAGAGTTGTGGGATATTGGCATCCAAACTTATGATACCATGACTGATCAAAACTTTAATTTACGGGTAGGGGTGCTCTGGACCATTAGTGACTTTCCGGGCTATGCTATATTGTCTGGTTGGAGCACAAAAGGTAAGTTAGCGTGCCCATGTGCCATTACGACACCTGCTCAGAATATTTAAAACACGTCCAAAAGATGTGCTATATGAGTCATCGTAGGTTTCTTGATCCTTCTCACAAATGGAGGTTTGACAAGAAAAAATTTAATGGGGAAATTGAGGAGAGGCAGATTGTAGAATCGTTGACGGTAATAGAGGTTGAACAGCTGCTGTTTGGGTTTAAAAACCAATTCGGGGAAACTAAAAAAAGAAAGTGTGAAAGTGACATCCTTTTTAAAAAGAAGTCCATTTTTTCGATTTGCCTTATTGGAAGCATAATCTATTAAGGCATAACCTCGATGTCATGCACATCGAAAAGAACATTTACGAGAATATATTAGGTACCTTTCTTAACATTAGTGGCAAGTCAAAAGATCATTTAGTAGCCCGATTTAATTTACAAGAAATGGGAATATGGAAGTCCCTTTATCCAGTGGAATCTACTGATGGGAAATCGTGAAATTAATGTAGCCTTATTTGACATGATATATTTTGCAAGGTATTGAAGAATGCGAAATTACCTTACGGTTATGCCTCTAATATTAGTCATTATGTGCACACAAACGATAGGAAGGTATTGGGGTATAAGAGCCATGATGCATATTTTATACTTCATTATTTATTGTAATTTGCTGTGAAGAAATCTGTCAAAGCTGATGTTGCGAATCCGTTGATAAAATTCAGTGCATTTCTTCGAGATCTCTGTAGTAAGGCCATTCACTTGGATGATATACGGAGGCTACAAGATGAAATTTTCGAAATCTTATGTGAATTTGAGATAATTTTCCCCCTGCCTTTTTTGATGTCATGGTGCACCTCCCCGTTCATTGTGTATAGAGATTGAATATAGTGGACCTGAGCACCTTCGCTGCATGTATCCTATTGAGTGATACCCTTGCAAATTGAAAAAATATGTTCGTAATAAGGCCAGACCAGAAGGTTCAATTATGGAAGGCTATTTGGCAGAAGAGTGCGTTACATTTTGCTCAAGGTTTTTGGGTAGTGAACCGTTAACTGATTTCGCAAAGTGTCCTACAAATACGGAATATCATATTGGAGGCAGACAGAATTAAGATGGCAAAGTTATCCAGTTAAAAGATTCAGTTTGGGAAGCTTGTCATACTTACATTCTTTTCAATTGCAGCAATAAGAAATTTGAGACATTGATTCAGTAAGTTATTTACTCCCTCCTTTATTTGTCGAGTACTAGAATATTTGAACTTGTTTTCCTCTTAAACTATTTGAATTAATTCTTAGCTTAATATTTTCTTAAGGATCACCGTGTGTTAGTGGAAGCTGATTCAAATTCAAAAAAATACAAGAGAGAACAAGCACACTCTGAAGATTTCTGGAAGTGGTTAAAAGAGGTGGTGGGAAAAGGGTGGAAGTTTCATCTGATTTACGAGTCCTTTCTTTGGGTCCTAATCGAATGGCCAGGAGGTTCAGTGGCTACGTGGTATGGATATCATTTTCACACAAAGAGAGGAGATTAAAAATGCACAACCCAAAACATCGGTGTATTTTTGAATGCTGAAATGACAAGTTTTGCGAGTTCAAAAGATGATAATCCAAAAGTCGGGGATGTCAATTACTGTGGATCAGTTGAAGAAATCATTAAAGTAGATTACTAGGGAGTTTTTGCAGTGGTTCTTTTCATGTGCACTTGGTACCAAGAAGAGAATGATCCATATGGTCTCACCAAGGTGAATTTTAAGAAGACCATTTCCAAATCAGAACCTTATGTCATTGCATCCCAGGTGCAGCAAGTATTTTACGTGGAAGATCCGACTGAGAGTATGGTGTATCATGTCATTAAAAAATTACCGAGGGAGTGGTGTGACGCTGAACAAGAAAAGGCATATGATCAGAATGACGACCATCATGATATCGACCTTGGGCATGAAATTCATACTAAAGATGGTGAATTTAGTTGGTTCAGGGATGATATCCCTAAAACAGAATTTCCCATTGAACAAAATCAAGAAGAACCTGTAGTTTGATTATAATGTTGTATTTTATTTAATTAAGGACAAATCAGAACCTCTATAGCTGCCTTAATTTTTTGTCCTAATTTAGTTCATGTGTCCTAATTAGTTCCCTTATTGTATTACTTTATATTTGATGTTGCTCTATTTAATTACTTGATGTTGTTTGATTTTTTTTCCTTCATAATTAGTTGATTTTTATCTGTTGTTGCTCAATTTAATTACCTCTGTAGTTCATAACATTCTAAATTAGTTGCCCTTTTTTCTGTCCTAATTTTGGTGCAGAAATTACTAGCTAACTGTTATACTGCACTGTGATGAAATCTTCAAGAAGACTATTTTTTCTGATGGAAAGACCTTGAAAGTAGCCCAAGTACCAACCGAAGAATTTTCGTATTCAGTTCTTATGGAATACGTCAAAGACTATGTGCAGTTGACGGAAATTGGAGGAGTATATAGGAGAGATGGCAATGGTTGGAAGCTTTTGACCAAAGATAAAGAACTGCTAGAGCTTGTTGATCGATGCGAACATGATAGAGAGATGGATCTGTATGTTGACACTGTGGTTGACAAAGCAGTCGAGCCCTCGGTTCGGATGCAACCACACGTAATTGTTCATCCGAGGAAGAACATTATTACAGGTGTCATCATGAGGGAGGGAGTGAATCCCAAATTCATCACTCCTCACCAGCTCCAGCAGCAACAAAAAAAGAAAGAAGGTGAATCAGAAAGCACCTGAGCTGCCGAGGAGGGTTTTATCACCACGACAGTATAAAAAGCAAGCTGCAGTGACTCCAGAAAAGAAAGAACCAGTGGTCGATAAAATTGCATCAGCGAGGAGAAAATGGAATTTACAGGAAGGCAAGAGTGTAGCTGAGACCACCGTTGTTGAAGTAATAAAATTGTAATAATTTTGATTTATAGTATAACGATTCGTGTATTTTTATTTTATTTCTAATATTTGGAAGTGTAATAAAAGTTTAAGTAAATAAATAAAATGAGTGTATTGGATCTGGCAGCAGTTATGGATTTTTATTTAATTATTTATAATTTGTTGATATGTGTGATTTATTGGTGAGTTATATGATTTTATTTCACTTGTAAAAGTGATTTTATTGTAGTCTTAATTCCATAAATATTTGAATTGTCTTTAAAATTGTTTTCTAATTTTATAATTTCAATAATTATTTTTAGGACTTTATAAAATTGAGAAGTCAATATTTCGTTAATTATTCATTTTTAATTGATTTTCTGAGTGTGTTTAATGGTAAAATCCATATTTAATTATTGAAATCTTCAAAAATTATGAAACATATATTTTATTAAGTTCGTATTATTTTGAGAATTTTAAAATTATTTTAGAAATTTTCGGAAATCGTTTTACCCGCGCGTTGTTTCGTTATTCGTTAAAAAGCGGGTATAAAGCTTACCTTAAAAATTGTTTAAAAATTCTGAAATTTACGTTTTAATTAACTTCGGAATATTTATAACATTTTAAGACTATTTTGGTGATTTTCTGAATTTGTTTTAAACGCGACTTGATTCGTTTAATTTCGAGTTTCGGGGCAAAACAGACTATCAAACCTTCATATTTATTCCAAACTCTACTTGTCAGCATTTCAGTAAATTAGTACTACGTGTTGCAATTGTAGTAAAGGAGGGAAAAAAAACAAAAACACCCACCCCACCCCCCTGTTTCTCCCCGGTTTCACTCTACCATATCTCAATTGTCACTCTCTCTATCTCTCATGCATATTCGTCTCTCTTCCTCTCTTCTCCGCCCTTGTTATTCCATTTTCCACCGCTTTCCGGTGAGCTTTCAGCCGGTTATTCCGGCGAGTTTTCTACTTTCATCGCTGTGGATGCTTATATATATAAATGCAAAGTTGTATGTTTATGTTTGAGTTATGTATAGTGGTTACTTTGTTTCCTGTTGTGTTGCTCTGTTCCGTTCTGGTGGTTCTGGTGGCGTGTGGTTTACACACGTGGTTGGGTCTATTTGTGCGCAGTCTGTGTGAAATTCTGTTATTATTTTACTAATTAATTTTAATCCCTTTTTATGCAGGAATTGTTTGATTAATATTCGTGATATTATTAATAATTTATGCAGGAAATATTTTCGAATAATCGGTAGAATTTATTTGGATACCCGAATATTTTTGGGCACCAATAAATTTTGCCACCATACCGCGATGACTCGTTACGAGCGGACGGTGGATGGTGATGACGATGTTCTGAGTCCTAAATTTTATAAATAAATAAAATGATTACGTAAAATATTTTCGGACTTGAATAATTAATTGTGATTGGTGTTGGGATGTAAATTGTGTAAAATGATGAAGTAATATTGTAAATTGTGTGATTGAGGATGTCGATTTTAATCGACGGGAAGCTAAATGTTTTATTCTCATAATGGAACTGAAATGTTTTAAGTTACGTATCCCCTGTAGCTATAATTCACTGCTTTTAAATTGTTTTGGGGAAAAGTAACTTCGAAAGGTACCTATCTCGAATTAAATGATTTGCGAAACGGATTTTATATGTGTGCTGGTTAAATAAATGATTTTGAAAATGAGATAGGTACAAATGTGTTGAAAACTGGATAAAACGTTCAGATATGGGATATATTGGGGCCAGAGTAGGCCTATTGAGGTGGCGTAAGAGGCTAATTCGGTTGCGCGCATTATAAAACCGATTAGTCCAACAGGTCAGAGACCTAGCTAGTCTCTGAGTTCTGGAACAGGTAAATGGGATGGCAGTTCGACCCGTCTGGTGTTGATAGCCTGATCAGCTGTCTTCACATATCCGCTATGTATCTGATCGGGATTTGTGAATTACATAAGAGCATAAATAGTTGATACAGTGGTTTTATAAAATGATTAGCATGCTAAAATTGGACTCTGGTATTACATAACACACTACTATGTTGTTTTAACAAAGCATGCTAATTAGTGATATCCAGTTACCTTTGATTTTCATTATGAAATGTTGATATCATGGTTACAGTTATGTTCCTTTTATTGTTACATACCAGTTTTATTCTGTTATTCATATCTTGGTACTGCTGAGCGATTATGCTCACCCTTGCAAACTGTTATATATATTTCGCAGATGCCTAGAAGATCAGTCAGACCGACCCATGTTCCCGCCCCTACTGGACCTTGCAAACTGTTATGAGGTCTGAAGAGTTGCTGAATGAAGTTAGTGTGTCTTAGATGTTGAATAAAGAATTTGTAATAGTGAGAACCTGAATTATACTTGAACCTGGATCGGATCTTGGTTTGGGGTCAAGTTAGTATATTTAATATATTATTATGTTGTTTATATTTTTGGTAATTGTGTTTAGTGACGTCAACTCCTGACCCCGGGGTTGAGGCCGTCACAGTTGGTATCAGAGCTACAGGTTCAAGTCCCTGATTCAGGTTAGGTATTGTGTTGTGTAGGTGATAACGTGAGTCTTTAAGTGTGAGTTAGCAACTCTTATAGATGAACAAACCTTTAGAGTCAGTCGAGGGTTCCGACGGCGTTACCCTGGCATCTATTAAATGTTTTGATAGAATTGCCTTGACCTGGTTATGTCTTGCCTGTATATTTAATTATGTTGGAAGTGGCCTATTGCGATTTCGAGTTCTCCATCTCGGGAGAATCCTTCTGATTCGGATAGCTCAGATTCTGAGGAGACCCATATGCCTCCTCCTCCAGTACCTTCTTTTGTGCCTCGACCCATCCCTGGATCTGGTCCTCGTCCCCGTAGGGTACGTAGGTCTGTGTCTACTGTCATGGATTTCCCTCCCGGCTGCGGTCCCAGTTCTTCCATGATGGGACCTCCGGTACCTCCTGTGGCCCCTAGTGGTACTTCTTCACCGATCCCTTACCATGTCCATAGGGCGGTGAATACTTCCTTTATCAGAGATCAGAGTCCAAAGTTTGCTGCCCAGTTAGACCAGGAACCTATTGCACCATTTCAGGGTATTTCTGCCCCTACCCCTGAGGTGCGAGCCCGTGTGCGAGCATTGACCCAAATGGCTGTAGAGAGGGCTAGATCTGTTGACCGTTTCATTATTTCAGAATTCAGAGCTGTGCAGTATCAGGACCTAGTGAACTGGCTAGTGTTTGAGCTAGGTTCCATTGGTGGCAGTGGTAGTGGCTAGGCAGAGTTGTAGTAGGGAGATGCAGAGCTCAGAGTGACTTCTATGAGTTCTATAGTTGTTTATCTTGTATATGTACATTATGTTGTGATAGTTGTAGTAGGCGAGGCTATTATGACAACCAATTTTGGCTTGTATTCAGATGGTTCTTTTCAGTTAGATTTTCAGTTGTACTAGTTGGATTCTGTTGATTACTATATTCCAGCTGCTTTATTTTATTGTTCAGTTTTTAGATATTGTGCGTTGCTATTATTGTTGTTTCTGTTGCTGGCATTTTTAGACCGTAATCCTTCACTCAGGACGGATACAATTATAATGGGGATGAGAATATTGTCTTAGTGGCAACGCTCTCCTGATGCATAAATATAAATTGCTGGAGCAATCCATTTTTTTATATATGACTGTTATGTTTCAAGAGATGCCACCAAAGAAAAATTCTCAGCCCAATAACGGATCTGCTGGGGATCCTTCCATGAGTGACTTGATGAACTTGTTGCGTCAGCAGACTGTACAGCTGGCCCAACAGCAACAACAATTCCAGCAGTAGCAGCAACAATTGCAACAGCAACAACAACAACAACAATAGCAGCTCATACAGCAACAACAACAACAAATCCAACAGCAACGACTACAAATCAAACAACAGCATGAGATGAGAGGGGCAAATCAAGGTGTTAGTTTTAAGTCTTTTCAAGCAGTCAAGCCCCAGAGTTTAAAGGAGAAGTAGATCCTGTTGCTGCCAGGATATGGTTAAAGGAAATGGAAAAGGCGTTTGTGCTCACCAAGGTGAATGAGGATTTAAAAACTGATTATGCTAGTTATTTTCTGAAGAATGATTCGAATTATTGGTGGGAATCTACGCGAGCCCTAGAAGGAGAAGGTCCAGTTCCCTGGGCCAGATTTACAGAATTATTTTTAGAAAAATACTTTCTAGACTGTCTCCAAAGTCAAATGGAGATGGAATTTTTGGAACTGAAATAAGGAGATAGGAGTGTCACAGAATATGAAGTGAAGTTTACGGAGTTGGCCCGTATAGCACCGGAATATGTGAGTTCAGAAGCTCAACGAGCAAAGCAGTTTCAAACAAGGGTTGAAGCCATAAATAAGGAGTGGAGTTGTAGCCTTACAACTCCAGACATATACTTCGGTAATTCAGGCTACCCTAGTGATAGAAAGTGATCAGAAATTAGATGCAAAGGAGCAGGGTGAGAAGAAAAGGAAATCTGAAAGTGGACCCGCTAGATCAGAATCAGGTATAGTGAGTCGAAAGTTTCAGCGTTGGTTTGGAAGGAATAAGAATAAGAGGTTCAAGAGGCAGGATGTTCCCAAGGCTAAACCCGGTACTACTTCAGTTAACTCTGTCCCGATGAGGATGAGTAAGCCAGTGGCTGATTGTAAGACATGTGGGAAAGAGCACAGTGGACAATGCCGAGTGACTGTTAATTATTTCAAGTGTGGACAGAAATGTCACTATTCCACAGAATGTAAGTCCGAGATTCAAGGAGTTACTTGTTTTAGTTACGGCAAAGTGGGACACATAGCTAGGAATTGCAAGTCAGTGACCCAATGTAATGCGGGAAAAAGTGTGTCTCAAGGACCAGCAACCAGTACTGCTAGAGCTAGGACTGTTAAGATGACCCAGAAGTCTCCAGTTCATGACTCCGATGTGGTTGCAGGTACGCTTATTCTTAATTCCGTACCTGTTAACATTTTGTTTGATTCGGGAGCGTCCAAATCCTTTATAACTGTGAATTGTGTGAATAAAATGCAATTAATGTTAGAAGACCTAGATGAACCTCTAACCATAGAAGTGGCTAATAAAGATAAAGTACCTATAAATTAATTTTATCCTAGATGTTCCCTCGAGATTTCGGGGTATATGTTCCCTGTTGACTTAATACCCTTCGAGTTGGGAGACTTTAATGTTATTTTAGGTATGGGTTAGTTCTCCCGATATACGGCAAATATTGATTATAAGAAGAAGAGAGTTGTTATGTACACCCCAGATAATAAAAGGATCAGCTACCAAGGACAGAGACAAGATAGGAAGTTCCTTTCAGTGATGCAAGCAAGAAGATTGCTGCGGTAAGGATGTGAGGCGTACTTAGCTCATGTGGTGGATACGAAGAAAGAGACCCCTATTTTGGATGAGATCCCTATAGTAAGAGAATTCCCTGACGTTTTTCCAGAAGATTTACCAGGATTACCACATGATCGAGAGATAGAGTTTTCCATTGATTTGATACCTGGAGCTGAACCAGTTTCTAAGGCTCCATACAGAATGGCCTCGATGGAAATGAAAGAATTGGCTAAGCAACTTCAGGAATTATTGGATAAGGGAGTTATTCGACCCAGTGTTTCCCCGTGGGGTGCTCCAGTGCTATTTATGAAGAAAAAGGATAGAAGTATGAGATTGTGTATTGATTACAGAGAGCTGAACAAATTGACGATAAAGAATAAGTATCCTTTGCCGCGAATCTATGATTTGTTTGATCTGCTTAAGGGAGCATGTTACTTTTCAAAGATTGACTTAAGATCTGGCTACCACCAACTGAAGATAAAGCCTGAGGATATCCCCAAGACTGCATTCAGAACAAGGTATGGCCATTACGAGTTTCTAGTGATGTCGTTTGCATTGACGAATGCACCAGCGGCTTTTATGGATTTGATGAATAGGGTATACAAGGAGTATCTGGATAAGTTTGTTATTGTATTTATTGATGACATTCTAATATATTCGAAGAACCCAGAAGATCACGCGGTGCATCTATAGATTGCCCTACAGAAGTTAAGAGAAAAACAATTGTATGCGAAATTTTCTATATATGAGTTTTGGCTGACGGAAGTACATTTTCTTGGTCACGTCATAAGTAAGGAAGGTATCAAAGTAGACCCGGTAAAGATCGAAGCCGTATCAAAGTGGGAGCAACCGAAGATACCAACGGAAATAAGAAGTTTTCTTGGATTAGCAGGATATTATCGAAGATTTGTGAAAGATTTCTCGAAGATTGCGTCCCCATTAACCAAGTTGACCAGGAAGAATGAGAAATTCATTTGGACGGAAAAGTGTGAAGAAAGTTTCCAGGAATTAAAACGAAGATTAGTGACGGCTCCAGTATTAGCATTACCAGATGAGACGGGAAACTTTGTAATCTACAGTGATGCTTCTTTGAAAAGATTGGGTTGTGTGTTAATGCAGCATGACAAAGTGATTGCTTATGCCTCCAGACAGCTAAAGCATCAAGAGCAAAAATATCCCGTTCATGACCTTGAATTGGCGGCTATAGTATTTGCTTTAGAGTTATGGCGTCACTACTTGTATGGAGAGAAATGTGATATTTACACAGATCATAAGAGCCTGAAGTACATATTCACGTAGAAAGATTTGAACATGAGACAGAGAAGGTGGTTGGAGTTGATTAAGGATTATGATTGTTCGATAAATTATCACCCAGGTAAAGCCAATGTAGTGGCTGATGCCTTGAGTAGGACGGAAAGGCTGAATATGGTTAAGGTTGCGGAGGAATTGGCATGAGACTTGGAAAGAATGGAAATTGAAGTTCGAGTACTTAATGAAAGTCAGGAGCAACTATATGAAGTTACTTTCCAACTAGCATTGATGGAAAAGATCAAAAGGTGTCAAGAAGGAGTTATGGAACAAGAGTTGGATACTTTGACAGGAGATGAATTATGTACTCAAAAAGATAGTCAAGGTTGGTATAGATTTTCATCCAGAGTTTGGATTCCTAATGTAACGGAATTGAAGAACGAAGTATTGCAGGAAGCTCATAACTCTAGGTTTTCTATCCACCCTGGTAGTACCAAGATGTACCAGGATTTGAAGAGAAATTTTTGGTGGCCAGGAATGAAGAAGGATATTGCCATTTGGGTAAGTAAGTGTCACGTGTGTCAAACGGTGAAAGCAGAGCATCAACGACCCAGTGGATTATTACAGCCTTTGGAAATTCCCCAATGGATATGGGAAGACATTGTTATGGATTTTGTATTGGGATTGCCAAAGACGAGAGTGAATCATGATGCTCTTTGGGTAATCAGTGATAGGTTGACTAAGTCGGCGCATTTGCTTCCGATTAATGAAAGGTATTCGTTGGAAAGGCTAGTTAAGTTATACTAAAATGAGATAGTTACCAACCATGGAGTGCCTGTTTATATAGTGTCGGATCGAGACCCGAGATTTAATTCCAGGTTCTGGACTAAATTCTAAGAGTGCCTAGGAACGAAATTGAATATGAGCACCACTTATCATCCTCAGACGGATGGCCAAAGTGAGAGAACAATTCAGACCATAGAGGATATGTTGAAAGTCTGTGTTCTAGATTTTAAAGGTAATTGGGATGAACACCTACCTTTGATAGAGTTCTCGTATAATAATAGCTATCATGCCAGTATTGGGATGCCACCTTACAAAGCTTTGTATGGATGAAAGTGTAGGTCCCCGTTATATTGGGATGAGGTAGGAGAAAAGAAAGTGTTAGGTCCCGAGTTGGTTCAGCAAACCAAGGATGCCATAGTGTTGATTCGGAAAAGGTTGGAAGCAGCTCAGGGTAGACAAAGGAAGTATGCAGATTTACATAGGAAAGATATGGACTTCGAGATAGGAGCTCTAGTGTTATTAAAAGTGTCACCCTGGAAAGGTTTAGTGCGATTTGGTCAGAAGGGTAAGCTTAGCCCTAAATTTGTAGGACCCTTTGAGGTTTTGAAGAGAGTGGGAAAGGTCGCTTATGAGATACCGTTACCACCGCAGTGGCAGCACATTCATAATGTGTTCCACGTGTCTATGTTAAAGCCCTATGTTCCTAATTCAAATCAAGTCATAGAATACGAACCGATTGATCTTCAACCAGGTTTGTCCTATATGGAACAACCAGTTCAAATCCTAGACCGTAAGGAATGAGTCCTTAGGAATAAGTCAATTCCTATAGTAAAAGTTTTATGGAGAAATCCTCGAGTAGAAGAGTCTACGTGGTAATTAGAGTCAGAAATGCTTGATAAATATCCTCATCTTTTTAGTTGAGTCAGACTCTGGGGACAAAATCTTTTTTAAGGAGGAAAGGATATAACGACTCATGTATTTTTATTTTATTTCTAATATTTGGAAGTGTAATAAAGGTTTAAGTAAATAAATAAAATGTGTGTATTAGTTTTGGCAGTAGTTATGGATTTTTATTTAATTATTTATAATTTGTTGATATGTGGGATTGGAATTGTGTGATTTATTGGTGAGTTATATGATTTTATTTCGCTTGTAAAAGTGATTTTATTGTATTTTTAATTCCATAAATATTTGAATTGTCTTTAAAATTGTTTTCTAATTTTATAATTTCAATAAATATTTTTAGGACTTTATAAAATTGAGAAGTCAATATTTCGTTAATTATTCATTTTTAAATGATTTTCTGAGTGTGTTTAATGGTAAAATCCATATTTAATTATTGAAATCTTCAAAAATTATGAAACTTATATTTTATTAAGTTCGTATTATTCTGAGAATTTTAAAATTATTTTGGAAATTTTCGGAAAACGTTTTACCCGCTTGTTGTTTCGTTATTCGTTAAAAAGCGGGTATAAAGCGTACCTTAAAAATTATTTAGAAATTATGAAATTTATATTTTAATTAACTTCGGAATATTTATAACATTTTAAGAATATTTTGGTGATTTTCTGAATTTGTTTTAAACGCGACTAGATTTGTTTAATTTTGAGTTCCGGGGCAAAACAAACTATCAAACCTTCATATTTATCCCAAACTCTACGTGTCAGCATTTCAGTAAATTAGTACTATGTGTTGCAATTGTAGTAAAGGAGGAAAAAAAAACAAAAATACCCACCCCCAACCCCCTGTTCCTCCCCGGCTTCACTCCACCATATCTCAATTGTCACTCTCTCTATCTCTCATCTTCGTCTCTATTCCTCTCTTCTCCACTCACAGTTTCTCTTCTCTCCTCCCTCCTGTTCTTTCGCAGCCCCTGTTATTCCATTTTCCACCGCTTTCCAGTGAGCTTTCAGCTGGTTATTCCGGTGAGTTTTCTACACTACAAGAAAAAAGTCCATAGACATCGCTTTTTGGCCGATGTCTATGTTATTTCCCAACCGATGTTGATGTCGGTGATATCTATTCTAGACATCGGTGAATACCCGATGTCTATACTCGATTAGACATCGATTTTAGTTAAAAAACAGATGTCTATGTGTTGATTATTTACATAAAATGCTATAAGTAAATTATTTAATAACTAAATTACACCTAATTAAACATGTTAAACATATCATGAGCTATGTTTTTTGTCACAAAAACATCGATTTTAGTGAAAAATACTGATGTCTATGTGATGATTTTTTACAAAAAATGCTATAACAAAATTATTTAATAACTAAATTACACCTATTAAAACATATTAAACATATATTGAGCTATGTTTTTTGTCACAAAAACATCGATAATTTTGACAGAGGTGATGTAAAATGACATATTAAACATCTCTTTCTTTAATGAAAGGTGATGTCTAATTTAGTGTATAAACATCAATGTTTTCTAGAATGAAGTGATGTCTATGTATCATTTAGACTTGAACATGTAAGTCTTTAACATCAGTTGTTTGTCTGAAACTGATGTACATTATATTTTTTGACATCAATTTTGTTTGGTTAAAAGTGATGTTTATAATGTTACTTGACATTAGTTTAATCTTAAACAAAGTGATTTCTATATTTCATTTAAACTTGAACTTGGATTTCGTTGACATCAGTTTTTTACCTTAAAGTGATGTACATTATCTTTTTTGATATCAGCTTTTCTTAATTGAAAGTGATGTGTAAGAAGTTTATAGACCAAATTGTGTAAAGTTTTACATCACTAATTGTGTAATTGTTGTCTGAGAACGTCAACCAAAATAGTAAAACATATGATCTGAAATCTAAACTATTACATTCTCCAAAAACTAACTGAAGACATTCAGTCTAATGAAAATTGTAAGATAGTATTTTCACTATCCCATTTTGAACACTCTTCAAAATCTGAGACACAAATCCTCTCTACACAAGACAGCAAGGGCCCATATAAGTTCCCATTATTTAGATATCTCAACAACTGCAGAGGACAAGATGAGCAAGCCGCTTTATCCCAAGCAAGCAAATACGATCCTCCACTTACTGGACAGATGCCATGTGCACGATCAAATCAACCACATGGGTGCTGCATTAACCACCCAAAAATATATATGTAAAAGAATTTAACAGTCAACTTAGACGTATTTCAAGTTGTGCATACTGGGTCTACTTGTTTGTTACTAAATGTTGATTACTTATGAGTTTCTATTTACTTGTGTCAGAGTGCATTTTCAGAAGCATTAGAGGAAGAAGTGAGAGAAATAATCAATAACATATCCTAAAACAACTCAAGAAACTTTGCTGCACTTCCAAACCAAGTCAAATAACAACATTCAGACATAAAAAATCAATATTATTCCAATGTTCAGACAAGTATTTACCTAGGTAGCATGAGTTTCTTAGCAAGTGCAGGCTCTCATTATTGTTTTCATCAACAAGAATATCATTTATACTATTTGAGTTTCAGGAGTAGCAGGTGAACTACGTGGTCAAATATGATTATTAACTGCAGACTATGAATTCCTGGGTTGAAATAACACAGATTATTAAAAAGAGCACAATATAATCGCCTCTCAAGTTAAAAGGTGAGGTGGAACTTGTCATCAAAATTGATGACCTAGTCAACCACCTGTTTATAACTGGAGTAGATTTAGAACAATGATTTCTGGCATTCTAAAGACCAAAAGCTCCCTTGAAAATATATGGCAAGTACGAAAATGCAAACTTATATAAAACCAGTTTTAAATTAAGGACGTTTGTGACAAGAAATGCATAGATGCACCCATGATATATTTGTTGAGTATGAAAACACAACTGATACAAGCAACTATGTACATCCAATTCCTTTTAGCAATAATAACTACTACAAGCAGTTTAGAATAAGGAAATTTTGAATTACCCCTATGGAATCACTCATTGATTTCATCTCTGTGGATGCTTATATATATACATGCCCCGGGGTGTTGTTGGGTATATGTCCCCGGGGTTGTGACTGGGGTTGCCTTTTAATTCTTGGAACTTGGGAAAATTTTGTCATTTTTCCTTTGACTTGTGGCCCCTAACCCCGGGGTGTTGTCGGGTACAAGTCCCCGGGGTTGTGTTTGGGTAGGCCTTTTAATTCTTGGAACTTGGAAATTTTTTATCATTTTTCCTTTGACTTGTGACCCCTAACCCCGGGGTGTTGTTGGGTACAGGTCCCCGGGGTTGTGTTTGGGTGGGTCTTGGTGCAGATGTGACAGGTGGTTAATGTTGTAGCGCTTTTCCCGGAGTGTCAGGTGGCGGTTGAGCTTCTTGTACGAATATATGTGTAAGGACATGTGTATGCACGAAACGTTGCAGTTTTTCCCCCTTTTTTACCTAAAAAGTTGCGCCTGTTAAATAATTACAGCGATGTAATCATTAACTGCAGTGGTTATTTTCTGGATGCTCAGGATTGTGCCACGTGTCTTCGATCAACGGACCGGATTACGGGGTAGTTGAGTGGGTTAACCTCCCTCTGTGCCTATAAATACTCCGCCTTTCTCATTTCTTTTCTCTTTACGGAACTGCAAATACAAAATCTTTCTGCCATTTTTCTCCAAGTCGAATTTGGGAGCTCCTTTGCTTTTTGAAGCCGGTTTATTCTCCTGCTTTCTTGTAAGTTCTCGAACTTCTCTTCATTCTTCTTTTTGTTTCTTCGTGATTGTTTAGCGAGTACTTGTGGTTTGAGCTTTTAGAATGCATGTGTACCCAAGTATCTGAGTTTGTTTATTTCTATTGTGTCGAGTTTTGATGAGTCAAAATATGTTGTTTGCTATTTAGATTTATAGCTTTTATTTGCGACGAAAAAGTTGATGTTTGTACTGAGTTTGGGCTTGTGTTTTGGTATACACATATGTGCGAATAAGGGTTTTAATCTATGCAAAACTGGGTTTGTTCTTTGCTTTTATGACCGTTCATAGAATTTGTTATGGGCGCATATATGTATGTATAGGTTGTATGGTATATTTTGGTGTTTTGATTTTGAGGTTAACTGTTTTTGAGTAGCTTCTGTGTTTCTTTCTTTTCTCTTTTTCTTCCCGAAATGGCATAGACTCCGGGGTTATATGGTTAGGAGGGGTAGAAGGAAACAATTAGCTAACCTGAAACGTAGACCTGACCGTCCCCACTTTGGATTTCCTGAACATTCTTCGAGTGACTCTTCCCCGGAACCAGAAAGTATGCCTCCCCGTCGCCAAGCCATAGTTGAGGAATTGCCTACTTTCTTATTAAACCCCGGACAGACTTTGGGTAGGAGAGACGGGTCCTGGGTAGACATAGACCATTACTTTGTTCGGACTCGTGAGAACATCCATCCCCATGATTATTACTTTAGGGATCTCACCACTGCTTATAGGCCCGGGGGCGTAGAACCTTATGATGGGGCTCGCATGGATCAACTTTTTTATAATGCCCCCGGGACAAGATATGTTCCTGCCCCCCGTCATCCTGACCTCTCCGAGTACACCTTCCAGCAGATAGATGATCTGGTGAAGGCTGTATTTCACCTCGGGGATGATATGGAGTGGAGGTGGCCCGAGCCTCACGAGAGAGTTTATCACCGTCCTACTGGTGGTTGGGTAGGGATTCCCTTAGAGCATCTTCGTAGCATGAGACCCAATCTCCACCAGTTTACCAATTCCCTGTGTCGTGACGTCTACGGGATACCCTTCACTCAGCTAGCCCCGAACTCTATTAAGTGGGTTTCCTGGTTCCTGGCCTGTTGCCATGTGAAGAAGTACCTTCCGACTTTTAAGCTTTTTCATTATCTTTTTAAAATGAAAAAGTCCACCTTGCCTCCTCCTTTTGAGTTTACCTTTAATATAGATGGTTGTGGGCTCCCTTCTGATGCCAAAAAGGCTCCCGTTTTCATGTTAAATTCGTTCCGGGGCTGGCACCAGGAGTTCATCTTCATCCGAGGGTGGGACCTGGAGTTTATGCCTTTGTACAAAACCACTTTGAAAAATAGCAGGTTCCCATCCGAGAGGCTTGGTGGAGATGCCTTGACGAAGATGTACGACTTTGTGGTTGCTCTTGGTGCCCAGTGGACCCGGGACACCTTTTTAGATAATCAAACATTGTATAATGTTGGCTGTAAGTGTTTTGCCTTAGTAGTTTTTTCCTAGTATTTTTCCTGCTGTATCTCTGTCTTGTTCTTTGAATGACTGTTGTTCCTTGTGCAGGTCTTCCCTTCCTGAACCCCTTCCATTACGCTATGTCGCAACAATTTAAGGATTTGGCTTGGAGGTTCAAGAAGATTGGCGGTGCCGTGCAATTGGATTCGGGGAAGAAGGTAGCTGGTGCCGGTAGCAGTTCGCAGACCCGGGATGCTGGTTCATCGGGCAACAGTGTGAGGCAGAGTGCTCCTGTGATTATCCCGCCTGTTGCTCCGGAGCCTGAGGAGGTTGAGGTGGTTGAGCTGGAGGAGGTGGAGGTCGGGTCTTTAAATCCGCGGAAGAGGAAGGCTTTGACGGAAGCTGCTGGAGGGTCCGGAACCCCACAGCGTAGGAGGGTTTCATGTTCGGGGCCTTCGGAAGAAGAGAGCCAAAAGTTGGTGGAGGAGGATGCGCTGAAGAACCTCCTGGCTCGGATGACCCTGGATGATCGCCGGAATGAAATATTTGATAACTATGCTACCCCGGCTGACTTTGACTGCTATGCCACGGAGGATCTGGATACCTTCCTCGATCATCTTGTCCGGGATGTTTCGGAGGTAAGGCCGTTCCCTTAACATTTCCCTTTTCTATCCTTGTGTTGGTACTTAGCCATTTTCTTTTCAGGCCAATGCTCGGATCAGCGGCTGCTCTACCATTCTCCATAACTTCCGCATAAGGGAGACAAAGACTAAGGCTACGCTGAAAGAGCTGAGTAAGGACAAGGAGAACTTCGCCAAGTATCGGGAGGTGAAGGAGAAAGAATCCCGGGAGCATAAGCAAGCCGTTGCTTAGGCGGTGAAGTCTCGGGAGGCTGCGAAGCAGTTGGTGGGATCCCTCCGGGCGGAGGTGGAGATCCTGAAGAAGGAGCTTGCTGCTAGGCCCCTGGCAGAGGAGGTGCTGTAGTCTTTCCGGGGTACCCCTGCCTATTACGAGGAGCTTAATAACAAGATTTTTGAGAAGGTCAATATCTGCTGGGACGTTGCTTTTGCCTATCTTGCTGAGAATTCGGGCGGCGATATGGACGGATTCATAGAGCTATATCTTGCTGAAGAGCTCCGTCGTGAGGAAACCCGAGCAGCTGAGGCAGGTACTTCCGGAACTCAGCCGCCTCCGCCTCCCGAAGAGGGCCGCGAGAAGACTCCTCCTCCTCCCGAGAACTGAAGAATGAAGACCCAGTCCTTGTGCCTTGTAATTTACTTTTCGTAACTTGCAGTTATTTCAAACTTGGCCCTTGTGGCTTTTAAACTTTGTTATTTGGTTTCCGTATTGACTTTGATTTGGATTTGTCTCGTGGCTTGGTTTGCCTCGGGAATTCATGTAAATATATTTCCCTTTCGTATTTGGTTTTGCTTTCTTTTATCGAACTTTTTCTAAGTGCACATGGTTTGTGTAATGGTCCTCGGGAAGGGGTTTTCAAAATTATAACTGAATAAAATTTTCTAAGTACACATGGTTTGTGTAATTGTCCCTGGGAAGGGGTTTTTAAAATTTTAACTGAATAAAATTTTCTAAGTACACATGGTTTGTGTAATAGTCCCCGGGAAGGGGTTTTCAAAATTTTAACAGAATAAAATTTTCTAAGTACACATGGTTTGTGTAATGGTCCCCGGGAAGGGGTTTTCAAAATTTTAACTGAATAAATTTTTTTAAGTACACATGGTTTGTGTAATAGTCCCCGGGAAGGGGTTTTTTAAAATTTTAACTGAATAAAATTTTCTAAGTGCACATGGTTTGTGTAATGGTCCCCGGGAAGGGGTTTTCAAAATTTTAATTGAATAAAATTTTCTAAGTACACATGGTTTGTGTAATGGTGCCCGGGAAGGGGTTTTCAAAATTTTAACTGAATAAATTTTTTTAAGTACACATGGTTTGTGTAATGGTCCCCAGGAAGGGGTTTTAAAAATTTTAACTGAATAAAATTTTTTAAGTACACATGGTTTGTGTAATGGTCCCCGGGAAGGGGTTTTTCAAAATTTTAACTGAATAAAATTTTCTAAGTACACATGGTTTGTGTAATGGTCCCCGGGAAGGGGTTTTTAAAATTTTAACTGAATAAAATTTTCTAAGTACACATGGTTTGTGTAATGGTCCCCGGGAAGGGGTTTTCAAAATTTTAACTGAATACAATTTTATAAGTACACATGGTTTGTGTAATGGTCCCCGGGAAGGGGTTTTTAAAATTTTAACTGAATAAAATTTTCTAAGTACACATGGTTTGTGTAATGGTCCCCGGGAAGGGGTTTTCAAAATTTTAACTGAATAAAATTTTCTAAGTACACATGGTTTGTGTAATAGTCCCCGGGAAGGGGTTTTTAAAATTTTAACTGAATCAAATTTTCTAAGTACACATGGTTTGTGTAATAGTCCCCGAGAAGGGGTTTTCAAAAATTTTTATGAATAAATTTTTTTAAGTACACATGGTTTGTGTAATGGTCCCCAGGAAGGGGTTTTCAAAATTTTAACTGAATAAATTTTTTTAAGTACACATGGTTTGTGTAATAGTCCCCGGGAAGGGGTTTTTTAAAATTTTAAATGAATAAAATTTTCTAAGTACACATGGTTTGTGTAATGGTCCCCGGGAAGGGGTTTTCAAAATTTTAACTGAATAAAATTTTCTAAGTATACATGGTTTGTGTAATGGTCCCCGGGAAGGGGTTTTCAAAATTTTAACTGAATAAAATTTTTTAAGTACACATGGTTTGTGTAATGGTCCCCGGGAAGGGGTTTTTCAAAATTTTAACTGAATAAAATTTTCTAAGTACACATGGTTTGTGTAATGGTCCCCGGGAAGGGGTTTTTAAAATTTTAACTGAATAAAATTTTCTAAGTACAAATGGTTTGTGTAATGGTCCCCGGGAAGGGGTTTTTAGAATTTTAACTGAATAAAATTTTCTTTGTACACATGGTTTATGTAATGGTCCCCGGGAAGGGGTTTTTCAAAATTTTAACTGAATAAAATTTTCTAAGTACACATAGTTTGTGTAATGGTCCCCGGGAAGGGGTTTTTAAAATTTTAACTGAATAAAATTTTCTAAGTACACATGGTTTGTGTAATGGTCCCCGGAAAGGGGTTTTCAAAATTTTAACTGAATAAAATTTTTTAAGTATTATAGCGACAGTGATCGAATGATAGTAGAATGATTTTGGGCTATGGGGCGCTCCAAATCAGTTTTTTCATTTAAATCATTAGGATAACAGTACATTCTGGGGAAATGTTGAAAATTACATCAAGCTTCTATAGCCTAGAAATGGAGAAGATGCCGGAATGTGTGGTCTACCTTTATTGGTAGATTTTCCTTAGGCGAGCTCCATGCCAAGTGTTTGGGACTTCGGTCCCCCCGAGGTAGCTTAGCTTGTAAGTTCCTGGCCGGAGTACTTCTTTAACCCTGTAGGGGCCTTCCCAGTTGGGCTGGAGCTTTCCCTGATTAGTTGGGTCGGAGGCCTCCGTGTGTCGGAGTACCAGGTCTCCTTCTTCATATTCTCTGATTCTGGCCTTCTTCCCAAAGTGGAGACTTGTCTTTTCTTTGTAGACTTCCATCTTTCTTACTACTTCATCTCTTATCTCATCTAGGAGTTCCAGGTTGGTCTTAAGCCCTTCAATGTTTGAGATTTCGATGAAATTGACAACCCTGTGGGAAGGGGACCCGGTTTCGATTGGAATGCGGGCTTCGGTACCGTATGCAAGCTTGAAGGGGGTCTCATTCGTTCCTGCTCTGGGGGTGGTTCGGTAGGACCACAAGACTTTTAGGAGCTCGTCAGGCCAAGTTTTCTTGGTTTCTTCTAGTCTCTTTTCCAGACCCCGAAGTATGGTTCTGTTGGTTACTTCGACCTGTCCATTTCCCGGAGGGTGTGCAACCGACGCTCTTTTGTGCTTGATTCCGAGCTCTTTTACATATGCTTCAAATTCAGACCCGACGAATTGTGGGCCATTGTCGGAGATGAGGACTACCGGGATCCCGAACCTCATGACGATCGTGTCCATGAACTTGATACAATCCTGTTGGGTGATTGTCCATGGCTTTAGCTTCTGCCCACTTTGTCATGTAATCAATGGCTACCAGGACGTAGCGGAGGTCGCCTTTTGCTCGGGGGAAAGGGCCCATGATATCTATGCCCCGTACAGCGAACGAGATAGGAGATAACACTGACCCTGGCAAGCTCGGGCTTTGTCTAGGGACATTCTCGAATTTCTGGCACTGGGGGCACTTCTGGACGTAAGCGACGGCATCCGAGTGTATCGTGGGCCAGTAATACCCTTGCCTGATGATTTTGTAAGCTAGAGCTTTGGATGCCAAGTGGTTTCCGCGGATGCCTTCATGAACCTCCTGGAGGCAATAGTTGGCGTCCTCAGGATCTACACATTTCAAGGTAGGTGCGGAAAAGGTTCTTCTGTATAGCTGACCCTCCTCCAGGAAGAAACGAGCAGCTTTGTGCTTCAAATATCTGGCCTTGTTCTTGTCTTCCGGGAGTGTCCCATCTCTTAAGTAAGCTATATAAGGGGTCATCCAATTATTTGGGCTCCCGATGCACAGGACCTCAGCTTGCTCTATGCTCGGTACTTTGAGTTCTTCGAAGTGTACTGAACTAACGAGATCGGAGGAATTTTGCACGAGTTTGGACAGCTCATCCACTTTGGAGTTCTCTTCTCTGTTGATCTGAAGTATGGTGATGTCGGGAGTGGCTTCCAAGACGCTTCCTACCATTGCCTGGTATTGTGCCATTGTTGGATCTTTCACGATATATTCTCCGGTGGTTTGCTTGACCACGATCTGAGAATCACTGTGGATGGTCATTCTCGAGATGCCAAGAGATTTCTCCAACCTGAGCCCGACAATGAGTGCTTCATATTTAGCCTGATTATTCGTCGCCTTGAAAGCGAAAGTTATTACCTGTTGAACGGTGAAGCCCTCCGGGCTAATAAGGATGAGCCCCCTCCGGACCTTTTGGCCGTGGACGAGCCGTCGATATAGAGCTTCCAGGAATCCGTGCCCGAGTTGGTTTTCTCCGGGGACATCTCTTGGGGTAAAGGTTGAGTATGTTCCGGGAAGGTGCATTCCATCACAAATTCGGCTAAGGCCTGAGCCTTTATTGGTGTGTGTGGCACGAATTTGATGTTGAATTGACTTAGTTCAATGGCCCAGTTAACTAACATTCCAGAGGCATCTGGTTTGTAAATGACCTTCCTGAGCTGCTGGTCCGTGACCACTCTGATTTCTCGGCCTTGGAAGTATTGCCTCAGCTTTCTGCTGGAGTGTACAAGGGCCAAGGCAAACTTTTCCAGGTTTGGGTACCGAGTCTCTACATCCTTGAGGACTTGGCTGACATAGTAGATGGGGTTTTGTGTTCCTCCTCCCTCCCGGACCAGTGCCGAGGAAACAGCTTTGGGCCCGGCGGCGATGTAGAGAGACAGAGGTTCTCCGGGCTTGGCTTTGGAGAGCACCGGGGGGTCCGTCAGGTGTCTCTTGATTTCTTCGAATGCTGTATGACATTCTGGTGTCCAGTCCACTAACTTCTTGTTCCGGGCCCCTCTCAGTAACTCAAAGAATGGGAGACATCTCTCTGCTAGTTTCGGGATAAATCTTCGCAAGGCTGCTAGGCATCCTGCCAACTTCTGGATGTCCCTCTGTGTTTGGGGTATCTTCATTTCCATGATGGCGGTGATTTTCTCGGTGTTCGCTTCTATTCCTCTTTCGCTGACTAAGAATCCTAGGAATTTGCCTGAAGGTACCCCGAACGCACATTTCTTCGGGTTCAGCTTTATGTTGTACTTCCATAGGTTGTCAAAGCACTCCTTGAGGTCTTTTATGTGATCTGGGGTGGTGAGTGACTTGGAGATCATTTCGTCTACATAAGATTCCATGTTCCTCCCCAACTGGCTCTTGAAAATTGTGTTCATCATTTTCTGGTAGGTGGCTCCAGCGTTGATGAGTCCGAAGGGCATCATGATAAAGGCGTAGACTGCCCTATGAGTAATGAAGGCCGTTTTGGCGATATCTTCGGGATTCATGCGAACCTGGTTGTATCCCGAAAAGGCGTCCATGAAGCTGAGCATGGTATGGCCCGAACTCGCGTCAATCAACTAGTCAATATTCGGGAGGGGGTAGGAGTCTTTAGGGCATGCTGCATTGAGGCTCGTGTAGTCGACACACATTCTCCACTTTCCGTTTGGCTTCTTGACTAACACCATGTTGGCGAGCCAGTCGAGATATTTGATCTCGCAGATGATGTCGGCCCTGAGCAGTTTTTCTATCTCCACGTCTATTGCTTGCTGTCGTTCAGGAGTGAAATTTCTCCTTTTTTGTTTGATAGGTTTTTTCTTTGGGTCTACGTCCAGGTTGTGCATCGCCACCGACTGATCGATTCCGGGCATATCCTCTGGCATCCATGTGAATACATCTGCATATTCTTTTAACAATGAGATGAGCTCTTCCTGAAAGGATGTCTCCAGGCCTTTTCCAATTTTCAACTTCCGGGTGGGGTTCCCGGGGTCCAATTCTATCTCTAACGTCTGGGCGGCAGGCTCTACCTTGCTTTTCTCTCTGACTTCCACAAATTTCTGTATCCAGGCGTCGGTGTTGGTTTCGTTGTATTCCGAGTCCTCTATCATGTTGACATCCAGCTTTAGCCTTTTGTTGAAGTGTTCACGATGTTTCTTGCGGCTTTGGCCTTTGGGTAAGGCCATTGCCTTCTTTCTGTTTTCTGGGTCAGTTTCAGCATGACCAGCGCCTGACCATAGCATCTGCCCGAAGCGCCCCGGTCCCCCCTGAGTTCCCCAATGCCTCCCGGGGTAGGAAACTTCAACTTTAGGTGAATTGTAGACGGGATGGCCCGGAGCTTGGTGATGGTAGGTCTTCCTAGGATCATGTTGTAAGAGTATGCAGCGCTTATCACGTAAAACTTCATGACATGAGATACCTGTCGGGGAGCGGTGCCAAAGACCATGGGGAGGTATATTAACCCGCGGATCGGGATCATATTGTTCCCGAACCCATAGAGAGGATCTTCAAGGCATGGATCCATGCGAAGGTGTCCCAAGTTCATCCTATTAAGGGTGTGTTCGAAAACAATGTTAGCTGAAGAACCATTATCAACCAAAATTCTTTGTACCTCATTGTTGGCGATGTCGAGGGTCACGACCAGGGCTTGGTTGTGTTCGGGATCTAGGCCTTCATAATCTGCGTTAGAGAAATATATGTGCTCATCTCCAGCCATCTGTATCATCAAGACATCGCTGCCCTCATCTGGACTTCGGGGAGGGGAGGAGGTCCCCCCAAAGATCATGTAGACCACATGTTTCCCCCCACCGGAGGGTTTATCTCTGTCATCAAGCCTTCTCTGTAGGTACTGGTTCATGTTGCCTTTCTTTATCTGATCTTCAATGAACATTTTTAAAGAGAAGCAGTTCTCCGTGGTGTGGTCATGATCTTCGTGGTACCCACAATGTTTGTCCCGGGCCCTATTCCCGGGGGGTGCCAACAGCGGCTTTGGGGGGTAATAAAAGGGCTTTCCCTTGACTTCTCTCAAGATATCGGCCCGGGGCCGGTTAAGCGGAGTCCACTCGGGCTCCGGTTTTGGTTCCCTCTTAGGTTTGGGCTTCTTTTCATTTCTCTGGTTTCTGGAGTAGTCATCCCGGGGTGGGGTTCCCCTGGGTTGCTGCACATAATTGGTCTGTCTATCTGTCCTGTGCCTCTTTTCTTTCCCGTAGGGGCGGCGGTGTTCCGGGTACTCGTCATCATCCCGGATTCTCCTGTTCATCTTCATTGAGGTGAGGAAGTCATTTTCTTTGATAAACTTGGATGCCATTGCATAGGCTGAAGCGAGGCTTTGGGGTTCCTTATGGATTAGGTCCTTCACGTAGCCTTCACATGAAACTGGGTGGAGATTTCGCCGGAAAATATTCAAGGCTTCCTTTTCTTCAAGGTTGGAGAGCTGGTTGACTGACTTTTGAAATCTTTTAATAAACTCTGGGAGAGTTTCTCTGCTTCTCTGTTGTATGGTTTCCAAGTGGCACATTTGGAGCTCATTCATGCGGTTTGCCCTGAACCTCTTGAGAAAAGTCTCCCAGAAGTCCTTCCTAGAGTCGATGCTCCGGGAGGGGATTCGACTGAACCATTTTTGTGCTCCTCCCTTCAGTGTTGAGTCGAAGAAATGACATTTGGTGAGGTCACTATAATCGTATATGTTCGAGATCTGTTCAAAGTAGTTGAGATGTTCTTCAGGGTCGGCAAGTCCGTCAAAAGAGTCGAAGTTAAAGTTCTTGAGCGCGGATTCCCTGGGGGTGGATTCCAGCTTTCTGGTGAAGGGCGTGGCCGCCGCCCCGACTTCCACATCTCCTTCCACCTTTCTCTTAAGGTCCCAAAGAACTCGGGCCATTTGCTCCTGCTTGGATTCCATTTCAGGTTCTGAATCCTAGGAGACATGAATTCGGCGTGCCTTTTTCTTCAATTTGGCTTCTTCTTCTTGCACTCTTTTTTCAATGTTGGCTTTGGCCTTGGCCTCTTCCTGCTTTCGAATACGGTCCCGGAGCGTGGCCCTCTTGATCTCGTCTCGGGCGTCCTCTGACGGCCTTTTGGTTTTGCGGATTCGGTCCAAGAATGAGCCCCGGGACTCTTCCGAGTGCTCTTCCTGGTCTTCAGGGCGGGTCTCAGGGGCTTTGTTCTTTTCTTTCCACAGGTCCATAGTCGCTTGAATCTGCTCCGGGGTCATATTTCCCCAGGGGTTTGTAGAGGTTTCCGCATACTTCTGGGCTGCTTTCTCTATGGTTAGTCTCTGGTCTCCGGGCTGAAGCTGAGACGAAGCACGAGCTGTGGGTGGCTCTTCATCTATATCTTCCATCTCGCCGTCCCTGGGCGGGGCGACCGTGGGCTGAATGGTTCCGGAGACCGAGGTATTCCTTTTTCGCGTGGTCATTATTCTCAGGACACAGTAAGGGTGATGGTGCTAGGATGTGTGATTGTTCTGGAGAAAGAATAAGGAGAGTGAGCTGTAAAGAGAGGGAGGGTTTTCGTTCTTACCAGAGAGGGTATCTTCAGTTTTGCAGCTGTGCAACGTAGCTGGAGTTGACACCACGTCACCGGAGGTTCAACCCCTCCTTCTAGCGCCAATGATAACTCAGTTTCTTCCCAGGTCTTCTCCTTTCTCTCACGTGCTGGGACCCGGCCTCCGTAGCGGTTTGGGTGCGGTTAACCTGTTACGTAGGGGTCCCTGCAAAACAGAACCGGAGGGGGGGTTATGTCCCGCGGCAACTCCGGTATGAGAATAAGAACTGGGCTTTCTTGAAGAAGAAGAAGAAGAAGAGGGAAGAAGGAGATATTCCAAAATATGTGAGGGTGTGTGTATATGAGTATATCGGTCAAATATTTTCCAACCCCTAAAACCCTCTTTTTGGGGCCTTTTATAGGTCCCAAGATTTAGGGTTTTTGGGGTTTGTACCTCTTCATCCTGGCCTTTGATCATTCTTGTGTGGTGACAGGTTGGACGGTCCAGATGAGCTGTGTGGTCAGGTGTCCTTTCTCCATCAGAGCTGTCTTGGGATGATTACCCATGAATGGCTAGGATGCAATTGTTCCATTTTGGGTAACATGAGAGAGTTGACTCTTTTGTCCTGTGCCACGTGGCACCGGGGACCACTTCGGCTTGGACCTGGGGTGGCATCTCTTTTGGGCCCCTGCTCTTCTACCTGGTCCTGATTATTTCTGGCCCATCATCTTCAACAAGACCACATTTTGAATCACACCCACTTCATCAAAAAACCAAGATTCATACAATTTCCCAGTTTTTTTCACCAAAACACACAAGATTACAATAAAGATTGAAATTTTACACAACAGAAAGACAAATAACTCTAAATTAACTTACCCTGACAAATCTACACTATATTCAACACAAAATTATAGAATTAGCTTAAAAAAGACACAAAAATAGATCCACTGACACTTAATGTAAATGAAGTGGCGTCAGATCTGAAATGGGTGTTCGTCATATTCAGGAATTATAGAGGGCAAAGTGTTGAAACGAGATAGGGACTTTGAGAGAGAGCTTGTTTACAGATGTGTGTATCTATATGTGTGTGTATATATAAGAATGACATGATGATATTGAAACCAGTACGAGGATTTAATGGGGATAAATGTTTGTTTCAGATCTTGCTATTATTTTTTTTTTATTTTTTTTGTGCTAGCTACTATTATTTTATTCATTTTGTATTTAAATTTTTTACCTATGATATTGATTACCTTTTTAAGCTAATTCTTTTTTTAACGGAAATTTTTTGCTAATTCTTAAATTTCTTGATAATCAACAAAATGATAATTTGGTTAAGTTAATAATTTTCTCGATTTCAATGTGATAAGGACAATGTATTTGAACTTTTAATAAAATAATAAAATTATTCAATTAATATTTTTTTTCTCGGTTTCAAACATATTACTTTGAAGATCCAACTAAATGGATTTCAATAAATATATATATTAGTGATATCACCAAAGTTTCATATCAAAATAAGTTTATTTGGTTTGACATTTTAACATTTAAAGATCAGTTTGACTGGTATAACTAACTAGTGTTTAATCCTGAATTAGTGTTTCGATTATTTTAAAAATATTTTTCAACGATACAACCTTATGGATGTCAATATATATATATATATATATTAGTGATATAGCCAAAATTTCATATCAAAATAGTTTTATTTGGTTTGCCATTTTAAAAGTTAAGCATCAGTTTGACTAGTACGAGTAACTAGTGTTTAATCCTAAATTGGTGTTTCCATTATTTTAAAAAATATTTTTCAACGATCCAACTGTATGGATGTCAATAGATATATATATATATATATATTAGTGATATAACCAAAATTTTATATCAAAATAATTTTATTTGGTTTGCCATTTTAACAGTGAAGCATCAGTTCGAATAGTACAACTAACTGGTAATTAGTTTTGAATTTGTGTTTCGATTATTTAAAAAACAAATCATCAATCCAACCGTATGGATGACAATATATATGTACATATATATATATATTAGTGATAATCAATGTTTCATATTAAATTATTTTATCAAAATATTTAATTTTTTTCTGAAATTCTTGAAATGTCACCCAAACAAATAAATGATGACATTAATATGGTTGGATCATGAAATAATATTTTTTAAAAATTGAAATTATCAAAAATCATGTGCTAATTTACGCCAGAATCCGTCATAAATTATTATCTACAAAGAAATTGAGAAAAGTCAAATTTACCGCCAAAATTTTGGGGAAAAGGTTAAATTTTCCTCTTTCATAACTTACGACGAATTTTAATTTCCGTCGTAAATTAGATGTTCAAATATTTTCCGTCACAAATATTTCATCGTAAATTTAGATGAAATATATTTTTTGTTTAATTTCAAATTAAAATTTTAGTAAAAATATTTAAGTTACGACTAAATGTTCAAATCGTCGCAATTTTAAATGATTTTTATTTTCCCGCCAAAAATTTGGGGAAAAAGTTAAATTTCCCTCGTTGATAACTTACGACAATTTTTAATTTCCATCATAAATTTTAATAAGAATAATCAACTTACGACGAAATGTATAAATCGTCACAACTTCAAATAATTTTTATTTTTATTTAATCGTATCGTGCATAATTTTATTAATAAAATAGTAAACTTACGACGATTTTGGGTTTCGTCATAAATAATTACGACGTTTTACTTTTTTTGGTCGTAAGTTGGGCGTGCATTTTTTTCCGTCGTAAGTTCACCGTCGTAATTGGCCTATTTTGTTGTAGCGCATCCTCGGTAGGAAATATCTTGTTGAAAGATGGTAGAAAATAGTTTGAAGATGGTAGGAAATAGTTTGAATGCGGTAAGAATTGTTGGTTAAGTTTTAAAAAAATAATTCATTGATTTAATATATAACATATTCCCTAACAACATCAATGCCTAAATCTCAAACATAGAACCAAAATCGAAAATCATACATCATAAAATATAATTCATCTTACCACTATCATTTTATTTAAAATTATATACCATACAAATGTACTAAAATTACAAATATTACATGAAACCAAAAATTATGTTAAACTCTAAAATTAATCACCCCCAAAGTGGGTCATCATCGTTTAATCATTCATCAATGTTCGACATCGCTTTCTTCATTTCTTTATCTTCAATCCATAAATTCCAGTTAGATTGTATTAAGTCCTATCAATTTATATAAGAAGTAAACAAATAAAAATTTGTATCAACGAATAAAAAACTAATACATAAACAAAGTATTAAAAAAACTAAAATACACACATGATAATATGGAAACAATTGAGATGAAGGAGGTGAGGTGATTAAATTTGATTAAGATATATATGTAAATTGAAATTTTAGTGTAGTGAAATAAGAGAAAATAGTAGATAAGAAAGGGGAGATGGAGATAAAATGAGGCTAAAAAGAGAGAAGAGAAAAGAAGGAGAGGATGGGTATATTTTAGTGATATGATAAATTTTTTAGAAAATACTAAATGTATTTTAATCATTAGATATCAACTATTTTACGAATAAAGCGTAATTAAACAAAAATATAAATTTCACCACACACTTTAATTAATGGAATTTATCATAAAATCGATCAATTTTTCATTAAAATTGTAACGACCACGATTTAAGTAAGTAAATATCACCTTTATTTAATTTTTTCTCGTTAGAATTTCGATCAGTTAATGATCGAGTTTTAAAATTCTTTAAGGATATTTTATTAGTGTCCAGTATCTTGTTTTCTTTCACTATTTTAAAATTTTTTGAAATTATATTATTATTATTATAATTAATATCAATAATGGATGTATCCTTTATTTATTTTAAATTCGGCAAAACCAAATTAATCCATTTATTAACTTTATAGTTTGTATTAATTTACCCCGAGTTTTCATTTATTTATATTATTCTTATTAAAATTTTTAATTTTATAATAATATATGTTTACTTAAAATTTTATTCCAAAATCCAAATAAAAAAGGGGTTATTAGAAGGATAGTTTTATTTAGATTTTTTAAGAAAATTCCATATTAGTAGATATTTTTATAGACTATTCTAGAATTATAGATATTTTTAGGAAAACTCTTACAAAACTCTAGAGATTTGTATATTTATATGAGAATATATAATCCTTAACACTTCAATTTAATCACACACAATTTTCAGGAATGAGTCCAATATTAACAGATTTAGTGGTAAACTTTCTAACATTTTCAGGAATGAAATTATATTTCTATCTCGAAGTTGAACTTGCACCTTTTTCAAAATTTGATTTGGACTTATAGGAATTTATTAAAATATTCAAAAAAAAATGCACTTAGATTTAATTTTTTTAACAACCTTTTTATAGGTCATTCGCTTCTCTATATCAACATTTGTTTTTATTTCTTAATATTAGATTCTTCCTTGTCTTCATAACCTAAACCAGTTTTTTAGTTATTACTAGATAATCTATCCAAAGTGTTTATTAAAAAGTTCACAAGAATTCTCTTAGATTAGTATTATTAACAACCTTTTGTAGGTCATTGGATCCTGTGTATCAACATTTTTTTTTCTTTCTTGATATCAGGTTCTTCCTCGTCTTCATATCCTAAATCAATTTTTCAATGATTACTAGATAATCAATCTAAAGTCTTTCTACGAAAGTTTGTGAAAATTTCATTAACCTTATCAAGCTCCCTCTACTTTCAAATTCATATGGTGTTCCATGCATTTAGCATGCTCGCATTCTTTTTTAACTTCTAATTAACATGAAAATTAATTCAGCTTTGAACTAATCATATCTTTTCATATTTTAGGTATATTATTTAAAATATTGAAAAGTTTTACCAATAACTGTCACATAAAATGCTAAATGACCGTGCTTTTTTTGGCAAATGAATTGATACTTAAAGTGTTGTAATTTCTCGAATTTAGCACTTTTGCCAAAAATTGGAGAAACTTTTTGGCCAATAAATTTATTTGACACTCCTAAATTCAACAAAATTCTATCAAATTTAGTTTAATTTTTTTGTAATGTTTGTATTATATTTTTATTATGCATAGCTAGGCTAACCTTCACCTCTAACTTGATAAATAAACTTATGGGTATCTTAACTTAGATTTTGGTCATCAATAGTTTGAGACTATAGAACAATTTTAATGTTTCCCTCTAATCATGCATGCAATAAATTATGTGTTGTGAGAATCCAAACCTGTTCAGATCTTTTTTTTTTCTTTTAAAGTCTGTGAAGTTCAGAGTTTAAGTTAACAACATAATTTAAGAAAACTGACACTACAAGAGAATCAGCCATTTCCTACCAGCGTTTTGGTAGGAAATGACCCAAATAAGGTTGGAAAAGGGGTCAATTCCTACCAATGAACTTGGTGGGAAATGCTCAGATCTGAATTGCTACTTGTTAGGAATTCATGCCTGTATCTCAAATGGTCACACTTGTCAAGTGGCTGCCCATGTGGCGTGCCACATGGTCGACCACGTCACATGCCATGTTAGCTGCCACGTGATACAAATTGGGGTAATGTTGATGAGTTGGCTTGTGGACCCATCCACGTGTCCTGCCACGTGTCTTGCCACGTGTCCAGGCACATTGCCACATGTCGAGGCACGTTGCCACGTGTCCAGGCAGGTGGTAATTAGCACAGAAAAAATCTTTTTCCTACGAGAATTGGTAAGTTTTGAGTGAGTATTTCCTACCATAATTGGTACCTTTTGATTGACCAATGGTAGATTTAATGTGAGGAGACATGAAGATCAGCATTTCCTACCAATCATTTCCTATCACTGTTTAGCTTGACTGTGGTAGGAAATACTTTGAATGTGGTAGGAAATGGGTTCAATGTGATAGGAAATGTTGGACAGTTTTAAAAAAAAAGTTATTTTATTGATATCAATGTAGAACAAGTTGTACATAAATTAATATCTAAATCATAAGCATACAACAATAACCAAAATTGAAAATTTTATCATTAACCACGATCCAGACATATCCCTATTATAACATAAAAAAGAAAAAGTTACATCTTCATGATAATTGCATATTAGAAATAACATTTCATTAGAACAATTAATAGATGTTTCAAAAATTTAGTCTAGTCATCTTGAAGTTCTCATCTTTGTTGAATCATTTTCCTTCATTCTTTGTAATTTCTTCATTATTGTTGTTGAATCATTTGCCTAGATTCTTTGTGATTTTTTCATTTTTGTCTTTGCTTATTTCATTGCCTTGATGTAGAGTGAATAAAATCTACATAAGAAGAGTAATAAATATTAGTAATCATTAACACACATAAACAATTAATACATGTAGTAAAAAATAATGAAGTAAATACATAAATGAATTAAAATTAAAAATATGTTAAAAATATTGAAATGCATACATATATAGGAGATGGTTAAAATGAAGAAGATGAAAATATTTACCAAAAGAAAAGAAGAAGATAGAGAAATTATGAAATGAAATTTTGGTGGAGTAGATGAATTTGAAAGTGAAAAGAGGAAGATAGTGGTTTATAGGTTCAAATCACCTATTTTCTACCAATATTGGTATGTTATGGGTTCAGGCTCAATTTTTAAATTTTTGGGTTTAATTTTGGCTCCGTATTTGAAATTTTTATTTTTGATTTTGGCTCCACATTTGAATTTTTTTGAAATTAAGGTTCATTTCCTACCAATATTGGTAGGTTTTGAATTTGGCGAAAATTTTGAATTTTTTATTTTGGCTCAATATTTGAAATTTTTGGTTTTGGCTACATGTTTGAAATTTTTGGGAAACTAAAGTTCACTTCCTACCAATATTGATAGGTTTTGAGTTGGATAATTTTTTTTTGAATTTTTTCGTTTCCCTCCAAATTTAACAATTTTGATCTTGTTTTCATGTTTAAAATTTTCATGAAACTACAACCAATATAGGTAGGTAATGGGGTTTAACGATTTTTTTTGAATTTTTAATGCAAGTGCAATTATTAAAAAAAATTAAATATTAAATAAATCAAAATATACTAAATACTAGTAAAATTGACTAGTCAAACTAATGGTTCAATCTTAAAATGGTAAAACAAATACATTTATTTTTTCACAAAACTTTTATCATATCACTAGAATATATAGATCTTGATATCCGTACCATTGGATCATTCATTAAAAAGTTTTAAAAAAAATCGAAACATCAATATGAGAATAAACATTAGTAACAAGTACTATTAAAATAATTGGTTGATTGTTAAAATAACATACAAAATAAATTAATTTTTTTCAAAGGATTTTGTCATGTCACTAAAAATATAGATATTAACATCTCTATGTTTGGATAATTTATAAATATTTTTTTAAAAATTGAAACATCAATCACGGACTAAACACTAGTAAGAAAAATTAGTTAAACTACTGGCTGACTATTAAAATAGCAAACTGAATACCTTGTTTTCTAATAATTTTATCATATCACTAAAATATATAGATCTTGAAATCCGTACCGTTGGATCCTTTATAATTTTTTATAAAAATGAAAACATAAATATGGGAATAAATAATAGTTGGAAGTATTATTCAAAATATTGGTTGATTGTTAAAATAATAAGGGAAATAAATTTATTTTCTCTACAATTTTTGTGATAGCACTAAAATTTATAGATCTTGATATTCATACAGTTGGATCATTTATAAATAATTTTTTTAAAAAAAGAAACATCAATATGAGACTAAACACTAGTAAGAAATACTGCTCAAACTACTGGTTGACCGTTAAGATAGCAAATTAAATATATTTATTTATTTCTAAAATTTGTTCATATCACTAAGATATATATATATATATATATATATATATATATATATATATATATATAAATCTTGATATCTATACGGTTAGATTATTCATAAAAATTTTAAAAAAATGGACACATCAATAGGACTAAATGCTAGTTAGACGATCTAGTCAAAGTACCGGTTGACTCTTAAAATAGAAAACCAGATACATTTATTTTTTTACAAAACTTTTATCATATCACTAAAATATATAGATCTTGATATCCGTACGATTGGGTCATTCATAAAAAAGTTTTAAAAAAAATCAAAACATGAATATGGGATTCAACACTAGTTGGAAGTACTATTCAAACCATTGATTGATTGATAAAATAACAAGCAAAATCAATTTATATTTTTCTAAAATAATTTTCATGTCACTAGAACATATAAATCTTAACATCCGTACGGTTGGATCATTTTTAAATATTTTTTAAAAAATCGAAACATTAATATGGTACTAAATCCTAATTAGAAGATTTAGTTAAACTACTGGTTAACTGCTAAACTAACAAACCAAATACATTTATTTTTTTCTAATAAATTTGTCATATCACTAAAATATATAGATCTTCAAATCCGTACGGTTGGATCATTCATAAATACTTTTAAAAAAATTGAAACATGAATATGGGACTAAACACTAGTTAGAAGTATTATTCAAACAATTGGTTGATTGTTAAAATAACAAACAAAATAAATTGATTTTTTTCAAAAGAATTTTAATGTCACTAGAACATATAGATCTTAACAACCGTATGATTAGATTATTTGTAAATATTTTTTATAAAATCAAAACATCAATATGGTAATACCCGTTAGTTAGAAGAACTTGTCAAACTACTGGTTAACTGTTAAAATAGCAAACCGAACATATTTATTTTTTCCTAATAAGTTTGTCATATCATTCATAAATACTTTTAAAAAATTGAAACATGAATACGGGACTAAACACTAGTTAGAAGTACTAATGAAATAATCGGTTGATTGTTAGAATAACAAACTGAAAAAATTTATTTTTTTATAAAAGAATTTTAATGTCACCAAACCAAAGCATGTAGATCTTACCATCAGCATGGTTGGATCATTTTTAAATATTTTTTAAAAAATCGAAACATTAATATGGTACTAATCGCTAGTTAGAAGAACTGGTCAAACTACTGGTTGACTGTTAAAATAACAAACCGAATATATTTATTTTTTCTAAATAAGTCTGTCGTATCACGAAAATATATAGATCTTGACATCCGTACAGTTGAATAATTCATAAATATTTTTAAAAAATCGAAACATTAATACGGGACTAAACACCAGTGACAAGCACTGATGAAACAATTGGATGGTTGTTAGAATAACAAACATAAAAAAATTATTTGTTTCTAAAAGAATTTTAATGTCACCAAAATATGTAGATTTTAACATCTGCACAAAATATTTTTTAATAAATCGAAACATCAATATGGTACCAATAGTTAGGTAGAAGAACTGGTCTAATTACTGGTTGGCTATTAAAATAGCAAACCGAATACATTTATTCCTAATAAGTTTGTCATATCACTAAAATATGTAGATATTGACATCCTTATGGTTGGTTCATTCATAAATATTTTTAAAAAAATCGTAACATTAATACGGGACTAAACACTAGTAAGAAGCACTGATCAAATAATTGGTTGATTGTTAGAGTAACAAACATATAAAAATTATTTATTTCTAAAACAATTTTAATGTCACCAAAACATGTAGATCTTAACATCCGCACGGTTGGATCATATGTAAATATTTTCTAAAAAATCGAAACATCAATATGGTACTAATCGTTAGTTAGAAGAACTGGTCAAACTACTGGTTGACTATTAAAATAACAAACTGAATACATTTATTTTTTCCTAATAAGTTTGTCATATCACTAAAATATATAGATCTTGACATCTGAACAGACGAAAAACATAAAAAACACATTTGCTTAGTGTTCAACCATTTCCTACCAATATTGGAAGGAAAAGACCCTCAATTATTAAATATTTTTCTTTTTTTGAAAAAATATTGTTTTATTAATATGTGGACTGCTGATGTGGATGGTGGGCTATATTAGTATAAAATTTTATCAAAAAACCTACCAGGATTGGTAGAAAATAATTTGGTAGGAAATAGTGTCGGAATAATGACAAAATTCCTTTTTTTGAAAAAAAAGTAATAGTTAAAATATGTGAGAGTTGATGATGTGGCTTGTGGGATCATTTTTGTATAAAATTTTGGTCAAAACCTACCAAAATTCGTAGGTTTTAAGTTTCCTACCAAAATTGGTAGATTTTGATGCTTGAGTGTATAAAATCTGGGCCCCACATGGAGTAATTCCTACCATATTATATAAAATGATACAACTATTCCTACCAAGTTTTGTGGTAAGATTTGCTTTGTATGAAACACACATTTTTCTTGTAGTGTGAGATGCAGAATAAAATAACAGTTTTAATCAAATGAGATAACTGCTATTAATCAATATTATTTCTATGCTATAATATAATAATCGGACTGGGTATATTTTGGTTAAACCGTTATTCCTATTTTGATTATTAAAAATAAAAATAAATAGGTTATATACATGTTAAACTAGTAACTTTCTAAACTATTAGATATAGTGACCTTATTACCATTAAGATCAAAACTTATCCTACCAAATTACCATCACAACTTTATCTTAATTCTTTAATTATTTTTATTATAAATCTATGATTATTATATATTTACATAAATATATTAAAATTATTATATAATTGAATAAACAAAATTTTAAAATTATTTAAATATTAAGGAGCACATACATATAGCCCTGGGTTTAAGCTAGTAGCTATAATACAAGAATGTAGCCATTAGCATCTTTACATTGGAACATCGAATTGTTCTTTAAGAAAATATATTGTTAATCTGGGGAGGGGTCGTTATATGGAAGTACTAATTTGACTAACTTTTTATCAGAAAGTCGTACACTATAATTATATTGTTTTTCATTCTTGCTACTTTAAGCTTTTTACTAGATTTTTGTGAGAAAAGTAGTACAAACTATTATTTTTTAATTAACTCATGCAACATAAAAAAAAATTTGTTACTATATTGTAACCCTTTTTCTTGTGATGTTCTCACCCTTCTCTAATTTAGAAGCGGTTTTCCTCGCATGTATACCAACGCCAACCAATACATTTAAAGAAAGAAACCAATCAACAATAATTTTTTACTGATTTTTGTATTTTATTATGTCAATGTAAAAAAGATTGACATAAATAAAGATTACTCTTTTAAGGTTTGAAAAAATTATTCTTCCCTGTCAATATTTGAAGAACTATTTAATCAAAGAAAGACAAAATGATTATGTAAAATATTAAATATTGCTATGAAATTTGATTTTTGTTGAACATAAGCTTTTAGCATACTACACAAGAAACATTAACCATTTAAAAAATTATGTTCGGCCAAATTATTTAATAAATTCCACTCGTGAAAAAGCCACATTTTTAGCGAATCGGTTTTAATACGTTTTATGATATACAACATATTTATATGCCAGTATATTCTATTTTTTTTGCTCACCTGAATTTTGAGCAAATGAAACCACATATAAATTGAAGTACTGATATTATAACAAACACGTGTAAATGTACAATTGAAAAGTTTTTTAAATTTTGACAGTATACCTATTCATGTCAAATGATAGAATTATACTAGAATTTTATGTTGTATGTGTATCCTTATGATTATAATAATAGATTATAATAATAGAGACAGTAGAGTTTGAACAATTATACATTAGATGAACACTATGTTAAGTGGTTTAAGACCAAGTCCAATAGTATTTAAAGTCAATATTTATATATAATATAAAAATTAGGAGGACAAATTTTTGGAGATCACTTTTTTATAGGAGACTTTGAAAACCATATATGTTCTGCAATCAACACAATATAAAATATATTATTTTGTGAAGTATATTTTATCAGTATCACTAATTCATTAAAATTATTGAAGATCATTTAAGTTTAATAAGTAGAATGTGTGTATGTTCTGCAAACTGAAAAATGTTTTGCAAACTTAAATATTTTTGTAATGTTTTACATGTACATATATGATATTCAAGATTTTGAATAAAATAAGGAACTTTGTAGAGCATGATTCACAAAATAATATGTTTTGTGCTCGCAAGGGTTGACTGGTTAAAGAGGGATAACTATCCTCTTGGTCACATGTTTGAATACCAAGGAAAATTTATAATTATGCCTTCTGAGCCACATCATGTCGCTTAAATGTGGTTTACCCTGGTTCACGTGGTTTGCAGGCTATTGAGTGAGCCCGTAGAGTTTACCCAGTGCGCACCGGAAGGGTAGGAGCTTGCGGTTACACTACACCATAAATGGCCTATTACAACATTTAAAGTTGATGTTGCCAATGATTTTGTTGGATTTGCCATGCATATTTTGGCTAATACAACGTTGTAATTTTTATGTTTGCTTAGACATCCAAAAAATGTTGCTGAAGAATTAAAGTGTTGTTATGTTGCTATATGTATGAGAATCTGTTGTCATCATTTTTAATAGATAATATTACTGTTGACGTGGCATGGGTCCCTATGTGCTGACATGACACTAGGGGAACCCACGTGGTGACGTGGCACTTTGTCATAACAGTTGGCTTAAAAATTGTTTTTGATTTTCTATTTTCTTCAATATAGTGAATTCAATATATTGCCAATATATTGGGCTTGGGCCCAACTTTAACTTTAGGCTTAAAAGACTGTTGTTCAATATAGGGATTAAAAATTGTGGTTTGGTGTTTGCTGCAACACCTCCTTATTGTGTTGTTGTACTTGCATATTGTGTTGGGCTTAAAAATCCAGCCGAGCTGTAAAGCTCCACACCTTGTAAAGCCCAAAACCATGTACACTTCCATCATCATTCTTCTCACTAATATTATTATTATTATTATTATGATTATTGTTATCCTCTTCTCCGGCTGGAAATAGTCGAAAAAAATAGAGAAATCTATGTAGTAATATTTGCAATTGAACGTCGAAACAATCTATGTATGCTTATAGAACTTGTTTTAAAGTTTTGGGTTTGGGTATTTTTATGTGTTTGTACATTAGTCGAGATTCGATTTTCTGGATTTTCTATGTGTCTGTTATAGTAATAGAGTTAATAGAGCTTCGATTTAATATATGTATCATTGAATTTGGTTAAAAATCGAGTTTTGTCGAGTTTGGAGCTCGACTTGTCGGCTTTTATGGTTGTTTTGTGGGAATTTGTGGCGGTTGAATTGATTAATGTTATTGTGGTTGAAGTATAACTAATGGTAGTGTATGAAATTGATGAGGATCGAATTGCAGTGAATCTGGGCTGGTTTGAGTGGTAAAACAGAGCTCGCCGGACACCAATGGCTCGCCGGATTCTGTAATTTTCCGGTGAGTTCGTTGTGTTCTTGACGACCCATTAACCCGATTTCCAAACCCGATGTTGACCCAGTTTCAATCCAAAAACCTCCAAACCTGTTTTATGGAAACTGTTTTTAGGATTTTTCTAAAAAAATGATTTATTCTTAAAAACTAATTATAAATCCAATTTTATTGGAAAAAAGATTTTAATTTTAAACAATTAACTATAGTACATGTGGAAGTATATTATTGGTTACTTGTGCCACCTCAGACTCTTTGTTTGTCACTTTAAAATTTATGAAGTCCATGGGAGTTGAACCAAACATCTCCCCTCTAACAAAGTAAGGACCCGGCCACTATACCAAAGTAGTACTTGTGTTCTTTTTTGCATGATAAAAATGTAAAGTGACGTTGCATTTAAAATTTTGATTTAAATAAAATGAGGCTTTTAACCATTTAATTAATTTTATAATTTTTTTTGACAATGCATCATTACATATTTTAAAAGTCAATGATTCTAGTAATGTGATAATTTTTATTTATATTTATTTGGTAGAATTTTGTAATTTTCAAGGTATTTTTATTAATAAACATGGATACTAGTTACTTAGTATTACGAATGAAGGTTTCATTTTTTTAAAATTACTTTTTGATGATCAATCCATATGGATGTTAAAAGTTATCGATTTTAATGATGTTAATTTTTAAAAAATATTTTTTAAGATTTATTTTTTGTAGATTTTATAATAGTCCAAACCCAAACCCCTAACCCCAAATACCAAACCCCAAACTCCAAAACCTAAAACTTAAATTTTGTAACAATTAACGTTGATATTTCATTTATGATGTGGGCCCCATATACATATTGTGTATCCGTACAGGTGAGACATATTTTAATGATGTAACAATTAATTGTTAACATGACACATGAGTACTAGTGTGTGTATACAGATCGGGTTGGGCGGATTGCGGGAATTTAGAAACCCAAACCAATTAATTCGGGTTTTCAAAATTTCAACCTAAACCGAATTGTTTAAATTTATAACCCAAACCAATTTGAAGTTCTTAAACATTGTTTAAACATTAAACTCGATAAATAAAAACAGTGGCGATTTAATCGGGTTGACTTTTTTCCAACCCAAATATATATCAAGATGTAAAAAATCGATTTGGATCAGTCGAAATAGGGTCGGTTCGGATCGATTGGGTCGGTTTGGACGGGTTGTATACACCCATAAGTACTAAAAACTTGAATTATAACAGTTATAACGGTCATAAAGATTAAAGCGGTAATTATATTGGTCAAAATATTTATATTGGTCAAAATGGTTTTATCGGTCAAAACGTTCAAATATTGATTTTATAAATATAATAAATATTTTGCTAAATTTCATAATTTATCAAAAAAAAGATATAATAGTTATTTATTATTTTATATTTTCAAATGAATTATTAATAAATTAAAATATTAAAATATATTTATTAATATATATTTTATAATATAAAATTGGATGAGCGGCAAAATTACCGCCCAATCCAATATACCAAATTTCAGCATACTTCCCTATAGTGAGCATACTTACCAAAATTAATCTCTACTCTCTAGTGAGCACCTCTCTCTTAGCTCTTCTCTCTGTAAACACACACACATATTAATCTTCGCTCATATTAAGCTTCGCTCTTCTCTCTTAGGCTCTTCTCTTCAATTATATTGATTTTAGGTTCTCTTTTCAGGGTTCTCTTTTTAGGATTCTCTTCTCAGGGTTTCGAATTGGGGCTTCGAGTTTGATTTTGAAATTAGGGTTTTGATTTGAAGGGTTTCGAATTTAAGGTAATTCTCTCTTCTATTTTATAAAATTAGGGTTTCTATTCTCTCTTCGAGTTTGATTTTGAAATTAAGGTTTTGATTTATTTTTTGGACTTTTGTTATTTGTGGTTTTTTGTTGTCTGGATGAAATATATGCGTGTGTTCATATGATTCTTGTGTTTTTAAAAGTTTACGATTCGATTTGTTCATATGATTTTTGTGTTTTTTGCATATGGTTTGTGTTTTGTTAGTTTAGGATCCAGTTATGTGCTTTTATATTATTTTGTTTAGATTAAAGCTTGATATATTGAACTAAGAATAATGATAGATTCATGCTTATTGGTTAAATATATGTGTTTATCAGATGCCTTATGTTTTGTATGTTATTTCTAGTAACAATAAGATTAATAATCAATAGGATACCTTAACATTGATGATGATTTAATGCTCCAGAGTTAGTTATATATTTATATATAAATGTTTTATGCTTATATGTGTGTATGTATATCAGTTACGTATGCTTTTTGAATTACAGTAGAAGCTATATGAATGAATATACAATACATAAATTGTCAAAATGAACTATTACTCTTTGACAACACGAAAGATAACCAGGGCCAGTTAGTTACACAAACACATAGTCATCTAGTGTTCTGGACTAGGCCTACCTAGATTTGAATTTGCAAACATACAAACACACAAAGTATGATATTATCATATTTATATGTTTCTTAATTGTAGTGATAAACTTTTTGGATAAATCTCCCAAAGTATAGTGGACGGTAAATTAGGGGGGTAGAGACATTTAATAAAAATGCATTTGTCAAACTCTCTGTTGGTGATGAATTATTATGCCCTTACAAGAATTATAATAATCGCAGGTGGCAGAGGGTAGATGTGATCAACAATCATCTTATTTGGAGTGGTCCAAGTCAATTATATGTTTATTGGATTTATGAGTTTCACTTAAGAGCGATAAAAATAGGGATGAATATCATATGGATTTTGAAACCAATGTGAGTTTTGGAGATAACCTAGATGAGATGTTGCCTCGTACTAGTGCACCAAATGATGATGTCAAAAATGTTTATCACCATGTCGAGGAGGGAAAACATCCTTTATATCCAGGCTGTGCAAAGTTTTCGTGATTAAGCTTTATCGCTAGGTTGTATTCATTAAAGTGTGCTCATGGGATTTCAGAGTCGGGATTTGGGGATATACTAGGGTTGATAAGAGAAGACTTTCCACATGCACACATACCCTTATCTTTCAATGTCGCAAAAACTGTCATTGGAGATCTAGGTCTCGACTATAAAAAATACACACTTTTCCTAACAATTACATGTTGTATTGGGGTGAGAATGAAAAAGAGAATTCTTGCAAAACTTGTGGTGCTTCAAGGTGGACCATAGTGAAAAAAGAAGGGACCAGCGAGAATGATCCAAAGAAGTTGATTCATAAAGTGCCGGCAAAAGTCATGTGATATTTTCCACTAAAGCCAAGACTGTAACAGATGTTTATGTGCAAGGAGTTTGCAGAACTAATGATATGGCATATAATTAGATGGAAAAATGATGGGAAATTTAGACATCCAGCAGATGGCGAATCTTGGAAGGAAATGGATACTAGGTACCCTCAATTCTCTTCTGAAATTACGAATATTAGGTTGGGTGTTGCTGCTGATGGATTCAGACCATTCCGAACAATAAATACTTTACACAGCACATGACCAGTAATTTTGGTTAACTATAACCTGCCTCCTTGGTTATGTATGCGTCAAGAAAACCTTATCCTTTTAACACTCATTTCTGGTCCAGAATCTCCAAAAAATAATATAGATATTTTTATGCAACCTCTTATTGCCGAGTTAAAAGAGTTATAGGAAGGAGGGATAGAAACTTATGATGCATTTATTGGTCAGAATTTTAGGTTACGTGCCGGTGTCATGTGGACCATCAGCCATTTCCCCGGATATGCAATGTTATCCGGTTGGAGCACCAAAGGTAAACTCGGTTGTCCCGTTTGTAACTACGAGACTTCTTCAATGTATAATAAAGTATAGTAATAAGATGTGCTACATGAACCATAGTAAGTTTCTAGTTCCCAATCATAAGTTGCGGTTCGTTAAAAAAAGATTTAACGGCGAAGTTGAAATGGGAGTCACCCCTGAAATTTTAACAGGAACATACTATGTGGAATTGTTATCGGGCTTCAGAAATCAGTTGGGGGGGAAACTAGGGCAAAAAAAATGTAAGATTGATTCGCCTTTCAAGAAAAAGTCAATATATTTTTTTATTTACCATATTGGAGTCACAATTTGCTGAATTGATGGTATGCACATCGAGAAGAATATTTGTGACAACATAATTGGTACATTGTTAAATATTGCTCGCAAGTCAAAAGACCATGTCAATGCTCGATATGATTTACAAGAAAGGAGCATTAGGAAGGATCTTCATCCTGTTGTATCAAGTGACGGGAGCTATTTTGAAATTTTTGCTGCCATTTTTTATATGACAAAGGAGGAGAAGGATATATTCTGCACTGTGCTGAAAAATGCTAAATTGCCACATGGTTGTGCATCAAACATCAGTCGTTATGTGCACACGAAGGAGAGAAAAGTAATCGGTCCATTTTATTAGATTAGGTGCAATTTTAAGAGGTATTTGGGACAAAGTCGTCATATTAAAACTCTTTAATATGAGTTTTTGTCCAATGAACCAAACATCCTCTTTGTTAATGCTACCCCTTCTAATATGATTAATTTGTATGTAAGACAATATCACTTTACAAGAATAAATCTAATAAAATCTTTTAACTCAAAAAAATATCAAATAAACATACTAAATCATCTCCTACCATCAAGCGTCCAAGTATTAACCTTAGTTACTAAAATATGTACAAGGGCTTTTTGTTTTGCTTAGAAAAAACTAAGTTTAATTTATTGTAACAATTAATAAAATAAAATGATTGGCAAAATAAAAAGTAATAATCTCAATAAAAAATTATAACTCCGCCTAATTAAAAAAATATCAAATTAAATATTTTTTCCACTAAAGTCAGTCAAATATAACTTAAATTCAACCAAAATAAAATTGGTAGTATTAAGGGGTAGCAATTAGGATTTTGTGATAGTAAAACCAAATACAATGAGAATTTATACCACAACTTTATATTTTGTATTTTATTTTTGAAAGAAACATAATGTAATGTATGGAATGAAAATAAAGGGAATTTATAATATTTATTAAGAGTAAGAAGAGGTGTTTCCATTAATTGTGAAGGGAAGAAAGTTAAATTTCAATACTCCCAAAAATTAATTAACTAAAAAAACCTCAATAATAAGTCAAAAGACAATTTAAAAATGAAATGTTACATAGCATATTTTTTTCAAAAAACAATTCAACCCTAATATCAATTATTCTAAATAATGATTGCAAGGAATGAAAAATGCAAATATTAATCCATATCTAGAACCAGATCATCAACAGTCCTCCAGGGGCCTCACACATGAGCTTTAACCATGCAATTGAGTCCTATGACAGATGTCAAGTTGTGAGAAAACAAAAGTTGGTATTTATCTTGCATATCACATAGTTAGTTCAGAAAACCTTATACCTCAATGGAGCAAATTTTCAACAAAGGCTTCAGTCTCAGGGTGAAACATGGACTCCAAAGTTTCCCTACAGGGATGAGGGGATAAGTAGGAGCAGATGGAAACAACTATATATATATTTAAAATTAACTTTCAACTCATGTATATTGTAGAAAAGAGATGCATGAATATGAATTTCCACTTACTCATCCACATGAGCAATTAACTTTAAAAATGATTGGCTTGAGAGTTGAAGAAAGTTGTTATGTGCACTATTTTGGATACCTAAAGTGAATATCCACAGATTGTTAGGCAATATAAGCTAAATTACTTATGTGTACATTGTAAACCAACTTAAAATTGATTTTTTAGATATTAACTATACATTTGATGCTAAGTTAATAATATAATGGTAACTATAATACCAAAATGCTTTAAGTTTCTATTTATATAGTTTTCATGTAATCTTATGGTGGTAATGTAACTCATAATATTTAAATATATATTAAGTAAACCCCATTATCAAAATTGAATAGGAAAAAAGAAATATTAAGATATTTATTATAATCTACCAAAAATGTGGAAAGAAATATAATGAAAATCATACCTTCAAGCAGCTCAATTCTTTTTACTTCACGGGCCTTCTGCAAATGCTAAACAAAAATTATTAGCAAATTTTAATAGACAAAAAAATAAATACCTGTTCTAGTAATATAACCAAAACCAACGTGCAAATGAGATTTTATGTGCTTATATGTCACCCCCTCCACTTTCATCTGTGTAAGTATGGCTTTTGGTGTAGCACCTATTGAATAATTTAAGCAATTATGAAATTGTAAATTGGTTATAATTTATCATCAAACTAATTATGGAGCAAACTAAGTCTTAAATATATGATTAATTATTTTGTAAATTTAATATTTTATACAAATCATTGGTAATTATAAATTTATGAGCTCCACTCCATATTAATATGAAATATACTTATAGAAAATGAGTGGTATTAGAAAATTATCTAGTTTGTTGGCCGGTCTTGCAAATCATATTAAATGAAAATATTATAAAAGGGTTCTTTTGAAGAAGATGTGTAATTGATGTGTTCTATTGGATAATAATATTGAATTTAAAGGAATATAATTTTATAAAATGAATATTAGACATTTGTAGAAAAAATAAATTAGTGATATATTTTTTTATCGATATAAAGATGATATTAATTAATTATAGATGTGTTTTAGAAAATAAATGAAGAATTATAATTTGATGGATTTAGTGCTAAAAAAATAAATAATAGTATTTAATGGAAGAAAAAATTGTAACAAAACATATTGCTACTCCCTTTAAAAGTTTGAATTAATCTAATTAATCATTGTTCATATCTAGGAAGAGAACAAGCAGATAATTGTATATATGGTAATAGTAGAACTAGAAGTATGTATATGTGTGTAATGAAAAATTTATAGCAAACAGATCAAAATGAGAAAAAAAATCTAGTAAATTTAGAAAACTTACTAAAAATCCCACCCAGTTTAGAGACAGCACTATTAAATCGGGCCTGTAGTTCCTGTGTCCAATGTAGGCGAGGCTTATCACCCAGCTTATCACCCAGTGTACACAATTGGACAACAAGAACCTCCTCTTCTCTTTGTTCTTTCTGCGTTTCTGGACTTTGTTCTGGCTGTTGGTGCCAAGCAATTTGGTGCAACCCTTGATTCAGGTGCTGCACAGAGGGAGGTTGATGATACTCATCCACACTGGGGGATTGATCATAAAATGCTTGTGTCATCAGACTGGAGCCATGAATCTGGTGCACTGAATGGTTCTGGGGCATTGAATAGCTTGGAATCATGGAAAGGTGGTCAGTCAGTCCATCATTTTGGGCAAAGCCCAACTGATCTTGATAAATTTGATGATGTGTATGATTAGATTGAGAGGGGACTGAAGTTGAACTCTTTGGAGAAACCATTTTCTTTTATTTCTGCTATTAATCTCTTCTCTATTGGATTTGCAGGCATTCACCTCTCTTGGATATATATACACAAAAAAGATTTATATATATCTTTTTTAGATATTAAGTATCTTTAAATACTCTCTAATCACCTTTTTTTGCAATCTATATTATTTGTGTCATTATATTAAACACAAAATATTGAATATTTGGTTGTTGGTTGTTGGTTGTTGGTTGTTGGTACTTGGTCCCTTAATCTCGAGTCGTCGGATCAAATTAATGAGAACCGTTGGATATTCGAATACCACCGATAACATTTTGAAATTATAATATACATCATGAAATTATAAAAATAATGTAAATCGCACGGGTTATATACGAATATTGTTGTAACTATACCATAAAAAAGGTTTATGAGATTACGTTAACACCCACCTAAATACGACTATAAACTGACCTTCTAGTAACGAAAAATACTATACACGAGAACATACTTATACTACTAAAAATTATTATACACAAATAATAGTATAATTTATTATATCTTACTATTAAGCAACTCTTATTTTTTCACAAATATAGTACTGCATAACAATATCGCTTTAAAAATATGGTTTTAGATAATTTGTGGAATCAAATTACAAATAAAATCATTGACGTTGTTCTTACGAGATCCCAACATAACAAGATTTTGGTACCCAAGTGAACCATCGTTTTGGTATTGTCACAAAAATATGATAAAGACTTACCTTATACAAGATATCAATTTAAAGGATTTTAATTATCGAATAATTTTCTAGTTATCAACGATATTGGTAATATTAAATTGAAATAATAATATAAATATTTTCGATCTCAGATAAATCTAGACACTCAAGAAAGAAGTAATAATGTCCAAAAAATACTTTAAGAACCTTCTTTTAGATAATTCATAAAATTATATCATAAATAATTATTCATCCATAATTTGAGAGGGGCACATATATTAAAAAGATTAAAAGAGAGAAGTGAAAGTGGATTTCGGGGGACCTACAGAAATTAGTGAAGAAAATTATGTTATTGTGGAAAATTTTAACAGACGGATGAGACATCTCAGTCTCCCACTCGCACATATTTATTAGATTTGAGAATTATGTTCATTTATAAAGCAAAGTACGGGTAGTAATTACACTACCAATAAATTATGATCTTTTGAGAATTAGTAGTGGGCTTGTTGTTTATCCAAGGTTGTTGTATTTGGGCCCGCATTTTTTGACTTATTTCGGACGCAGAATAGAGATTTGACCCAAAATTTTAAAGGATTCATTATTTAACCCGCGTTATTGTAGTCACTTTGAATGTTTATTAGATAATTCTGAAGATTATATCAATAATATGGTATGTTACTCATGTGCATTGATTATATTTAGGCACATGTTGTAATTTGCAAATAAAAAATTATAAAAAAACACTAACAACGAAAACTTGTCAACTTTAACATTATTACGAGAGGAAAAATTGTGATTAAATACCCAAATCGTACCAGTTAAAACGGTGGATACTAGCCGTTGTTTGTATAAACCCTTGGCATTATGTTAGTGACATGTTAAATATCCTTCGTGGAAATAATGTCTGCAATAATGAAACTTCGAACCATGGGTAACATGTTGCAATCCTCCTAAAAGAGAGAAGTGCTTTCGGAAAGACGAAAAGAATTCTGGATCAATGCAATGTGAAAGCTCTTGAAGAGACGTTATTAAATATTTAAAGTATTCCCTATATTTTAAAAACCTAAAATGCATGTGGGTTGATGTTATGTTACTTACATATAATTTATCTTTTGTTTATAGTGCTTTGAGTATGTTTAGATCTCATTCTAGGAGGAAATGTAGCGCAACAATGCTTAATAGTTTCAAGTGGACAAAAGCACATGTAATCAAGTTTCTTTTAATTTTATTAAAATAAATGGCCAGTTTTTTCTTTACTTTTGGGCTGTTTAGAGTGTTCGAAGTCATTTCTGGTTAGAGAAATTTGCAATACTACAGGTGTTCTTTTAAATTACTTTCTATGCTATTAATATTCATGATTTAGACCACCTGACTTAGATTTTACATGTTGGAATTAATCTAAACTAGACGTTATTAGTTGTTGTGCCATGTAATACCCACAAGAATAAGTCATTGTCTATTTTAAAAGTTTGTAGAAGCAGTTTTGAATAAGTGGGGGAGTTGGAGTTTTATTAGGAAGTAGTTGTTATTATTTAGGTATTCCAATAGAATTAATTTTCTTTCCTTTATCTAGTTGTATTGTATCTTTCAATATTTTCTTTAAGCATATATATCAGCTAATAATACAAGTGAGTTTATCTCTCTGTCCTGGTGTCTTTTATTTTAGCAAAGTATACGTGGTGTGTATTATTAAGTTGCAGGTTTAAGATTTTATTTGGTATCAGAGCCCGTGTTCGGTGAACGCCAAAATACATGTCAAGGACAAATATGATGGAGGACAAAAAGAATAAAGAAGGTACAGTAAAGCTGAGTTACCCGATGCTGTCTAAAAGTAATTACACGACATGGTCGCTCAAAATGAGAGTCTTTATGGAGGCTCACGGGATTTGGGATGCTATCGAACCTGCACATCCAAAGGTTGTGTTTAAAACCAAGGAAGACAATATGGCATTGGCTGCCATTTACCAGGCCATCCCTGAGGACATTTTATTGTCATTGGCTGAGAAGAAAATAGCCAAAGGTGCGTGGGAGGCAATAAGAATGATTTGTTTGGGAGCTGATCGTGTCAAAAAGGCAAAAGTTCAAACACTAAAAGCAGAGTTTGAAACTCCAAGTATGAATAATACATAAATAATAGATTATTTTAGCATGAAGCTAAGTGGACTGGTGACCAATATCAGGGCCTTGGGAGAGACAGTGGATGAAAGGTACATAATGAAAAAATTGTTAAGAGCAGTTCCATCAAACTTCATACAAATCACGTTAGTTATAGAATGATTCAGGGATTTAGAGGACATGTCCCTAGAAGAAGCAGTTGGGTCGCTGAAGGCCATGAAGAAAGGCTAGGCAGTCAACCAGAGAAGACTAGCGGTCAGTTGCTGTTGACCAAAGAAGAGTGGACAAAATGAGAGGCAAGTGAGATTAAACTTTTACTCACCATGGAAGAGTGGCTCATGATATCAAACAAATATCGAGGTACAGGTGGTTATCAAGGTGTTTTAATTGCAATATTTACGAACATTTGCTGTAGAGTGTCATAAGTCACGACAGGAGAAAGAAAATAAACTGGAGGAAAATCTGACTCAACTTCAAGATGATGAACCGACACTCCTTCTAACAGAGTGTGGGGGTCTAATAACAACACTTTGTTACCTAATGAGAGAGGGTTGGTGCCAAAATTGCAGAGAAGTGAAGAAAAAAAGATTGAGTCGAATTTATGGTACTTGGATGACGGAGCAAGTAATCACATGACAGATCTGCGTTCAAAATTCAGGGAGCTGGACGAACGAGTGAAACGACAAGTAAAATTTGGCGATGGTTCCATGGTTGAGATTAAAGAAAAAGCTCAGTGGTGGTCAGGTGCAAAAACAGCAAGGAAAGAGCATTTCATGAGGTATACTATATTCCTAATTTGCGTAGGAACATTATAAGTATTGGATAATTATCTGAAAATGGAAATAGTTTTGTCTTGAATGGAAATTTTATGTGGGTATATGATGAGGAAAATTGACTCTTGATGAAGGTTAAAAGATCTGTTAATAGATTGTACAAAATTATTTTGGAACCCAGCAAGCCATCTTGTTTATGTTAAGTTTTGAAAGTACGTCAAGGCTTTGGCACTCACGTCTTGGCCACGTGAATTACCAAGCAATGATGCTGATGTCTGAGAAGAACATGGTGAAAGGCATTCCGCAACTGGTCCAATCAAAAGAGGTCTATGCTGGATGCTTGATGTTAGAACAGATAAGAAAATATTTCCCTCTACAAGCAAACTTTCGTGCAAAACAGAAATTAAAATTAATCCAAGGAGATTTATGTGGTCCAATAAGACCAGAAATGAAGGCAGGGAACAAATATTTTATGTTACTAGTCGACGACTATTGTACGGAAATGTGGGTTTACATGTTAACCAACAAAGATTAGGCACTGGGGCTTTCAAGAAATTTAGGATTTTGGTCGAACGAGAGTTAGAGAAAAAAATTAAAATGCTGCGAACAAATAGAGGGGGAAAGTTTTGCTCGAAATAATTCACTGATTATTGTGACAATATAGGCATATCAAGGCAATTCACTGCACCTTACACCCCACATCAAAATGGGGTGGTTGAGCGAAGAAATCGAACTGTTATAGCTATGATAGGAAGTCTTCTGAAAGAAAAGAAGTTGCCTTCGCAGTTAAGGGGAAAAGAAATCCACCATTCTGTGTATGTACTGAATTGTTTGCCCACCGAGCATTGACAGGGGAAATATTATACAAGGCATGGACCGACAACAAGCCTGACATTAGTCATCTACGAATATTTGGTTGTCTGGTGTATATGAAAATGCCAAGCGTACATACTGCTAAGCTTGCTGATTGCAGCAAAGTGGCAATCTATCTTGGAAGAGAACCGGGAACGAAAGCTTGCATACATTATGATCCAAGTTCAGGAAAAATCATGGTGAGCAGGGATATTATATTTGAAGAACATAAAGCCTGGGAATGGGATTCAGAGCCATACGTGGATTTACCACATTTTGAACCTTTCACATTGTCTGGAAACAATTTGGCAGAGCCGAGAAATCATGAGCCAGAGGAAGAACCATTCACTCCCACAAGTCATGATGCAAGTGCGAGTGATTTTTCGCAAAGTATGAATTCTTTCACTGAACCCGAGAAGAATACCCCAGCAATACCAAATACTTATGGAGTCTAGAATGGCAGTAGTCCAAGTAATTCAGAAGCTTCAAGTGGAAGTAGTGAGCCAGAAAAATTTTGACTACTCAGTGACACATTTATGATAAAACTCAAGAATTGGAGTTGGAACATTAACTACTCATGCTGGTAGTTGATTAACCAACCAGTTATAGCCAAGCTGTGATAAAGAAGGCATGGAAGATGGCGATGAAAGATGAGATTGATGCCATTAACAAAAACAATACCTGAGAGTTGGTTGAGTTACCACCTGGACAAAAACCAATCGGACTTAAGTGGGTATATAAGCAAAAGAAGAACGCAAGTGGTGATATAATCAAATATAAGGGCATACTTTTTTATGAAACGATACATTCAGAGACAAGGCATAGATTTTGAGGAGGTGTTTGCACCTGTTACACGTTTAGAGACAGTGAGATTATTTTTAGCATTGGCAGTGAAAAATGGCTGGGAGGTGCACCACTTATATGTGAAGTCAACTTTTCTTAACGGAGAATTGAAGGAGATAATGTACATCACGCAACCAGAAGGATTTGTCAAAGAATACTGCGAAAATATGGTGTACCAATTAATTAAATCTTTATACGGTTTGCGCCAGGAGCCACGAGCATGGTATGAAAAATTAAGCAAATGTCTTGAACAGTTGGGCTTCACAAAATGTCCCCATGAACATGCTATTTATAACAAACTTGAAGGAGATGAAGTGCTAATCATTGTGTCTATGTAGATGATCTGTTGCTCATAGGAATGAGTGTATGGAATATGTGGAAAGAATTCGAGATGTGTGATATTTGTAAGCTAACTCATTATCTGGGTATTGAGGTAATTCAGAAATCAGGGTACACTGAGTTAAAAAAAACAACTTATGCTAAAAAGTTACTCAAGAAAATAGGGCTAAATGAATGTAATCTAGCAAAATACCCTATTGAACCTAAACTACAGATCGACAAGGATCAAGAGGGTAATTCTGTTGACTCTACTTTATTTAAAATTTAGGTAGGAGGTCTAAGGTACCTAGTCCATACTCGATTAGATATTGCATTCTCGGTTGGGTTTGTTAGCATATTTATGGAGTGTCCCACAGTGCTCCACTTAAATGCAGTTAAACGTATTTTATGTTATGTGAAAGCAACGTTGGAGTGTGGTTTGGTTTACAGGAAGGGAGCTGGAAATTACATCTTATCTGGTTACTCGGACAGTGATATGGCTGGTAATATTGAAGATAGAAGAAGTACAGGAGGAATGGTATTTTATCTAAATGGGAGTTTAATATCATGGGTTTCATAAAAACAGTGATGTGTGGCTTTATCCACGTGTGAAGCTGAGTTCATGGAAGCCACTGTTACACCTTTTCCGGGGGTTGGGTTGAGGAATCTACTCACGCAAATAACAGATATGAAGCATGGTCCAGTGGTGATTTATATCGATAACTGGTCTGTAATTGATCTTGCTAAAAATCCCGTGTTTCACAGGAGAAGTAAGCATATTGACATACGTTACCACTTTATCCACGAATATGTAGAGCATGGTGAAATTATGATTAAGCATATAAATACGAAGGAATAGCGTGCATATACATTGACAAAGGCCATGCCTAGTGTGAAATTTCAGAAAATGCGTTCATTATTGGGCATTCAGAATTTGAAGAAAATAGTTTAGATTACTGGGGAATATATTGCAATTAATCTAAACTAAACGTTACTAGTTGATGTGCCACGTAATACCCAAAAAAATAAGCCCTTGTCCTTTCTCAGAGTTTGTAGATGCAGTTTTGAATAAGTGGGAGTTGGAGTTTTATTAGGAAGTAGTTGCTATTATTTAGGTGTTCCAGTAGCAGTAATTTTGCTTTCCTTTATCTGGTTGTATTGTATCTTTCAATATTTTCTTTAAGCACGTTTATGAGCTAATAATACAAGTGAGTTTATCTCTCTATTCTGGTGTCTTTCATTTTAGCAAAGTATACGTGTTGCCTATTATTAAGTTGTAGATTTAAGGTTTTATTAAATACAAAAACTTCTCCTCTGAATGATATCAATAATGCTCGTACATTAAAGCTCTTACAAGATACATAGCCCCTGTTTACATTTTACAATTTAGTAAAGTAGGTTCCATTTATAATTTGTTATGAATTTTTTATTTACTTAATACATGGAGTTAATAAATTTTGCATGAAGTGAATTAATTAATTCTCAAACTGTTAATTTTGAGAGATCTTTAGTATTTTCAAGAAAAAAATATTTCAGTCACATACCTCTCTGAAAGAGTTACTATAATGTTAATTATCAAATGGATCATTTAGTGTGTTCTAATAAATCGAATGAGTCACCGTGAAAATTTATCTCAATTAAATCACTTAAAGAAAATGTATATCATATCATTAAACTTTTTCAAAGTCAAGGTTAAAATAAATCTTTCTCATTAAGGAGACTAACGTGTTATCTATGTGGATGTTTCAGCTGTATCGATGGTTGTAGTCATTAAAAAAACATTTTTGGAAAATGAATAACCCAAAAGAATCGAATAAAAATTATATATATATATGCTAAAGTTCAAGAGAGAACCACCTTAAAAAGAGAACCGAAAGAAATTTATTGAAATTAAGTGTAAATATTTTATTATATATACTAGTATCGTCTAAAATGGACATCAATAAGGTCTTGTCATCAGAATTAACCATCAGAATATCAATTCATCTTTTTCACCCAATATTTTTAAAATTATTTAAAAGAATGAATCAGGTCTTGTCATGAGTGGTTTAATAGAGACAAAAATTTTCTGGTTGACTTACTTAACATGTTGGTGTATAATAATGACCTATATGATAATTAATCCGTTACTAAAAATTTCTCCACTACTCTATAACTTCAAAAATTCTCCATCAAGTAATTTTTTTGATTTAATTGACTATGACATCAACCTACTCCCATATTCTTTAAAACCTTCAATACTTTTCATCCACATCATCTTAAACTCCCTCTTTATGTTGAGAATTTGTATAAGTTTGGTGTATTTGTTCCCTTCAAACTCCTTAATGATGTCACATGCTTCTTTAGTAGATTCACAACCTATGTATAATTGTTATGATAATAACCTCTAAATGGGTACATGAAATTGACTTTGGCTTCACGCTATTCCTTCTTCGTGTTTCTTGATTCGGATTAGTGAATGATTTTTAGAAAGAGGAGTAGAATTGATATTATTCTCAATAACTTTCCAGAAACTCATAAATTTCATGTACAATTTCATCACGATGACCCATCAATTAACGTTAGAATAGAGACTTAAAAATTCTTTTGACCTAAATATTATTTGATGTTAGTGGATATGAAAAGTGTATTAATATTATTTGATGTCAATGGATATGAAAAGTGTATTTGTATAAAAATCTCACATGCTCTAGATCACACACGTTTGGTAGATATGTTGGACAAATTAGTACAAAAAGACAGCATTTTGCAAATAATAGCATTTCATTTTCATTACATATAACTCAAATAAACTAGTCAATTTATAAGTTTTCCATTACTATTAATTAGTGGGTAAATATATGATTAACTCCATAATACCACTAACTCGCCGACTACATATGTCTTCTAAATGATCCTAAAATAATAGTTTTCTTTATAATTATTCTGCCACTAAACATCTAATGATAAAAAATAACTAAATAAATTATATTTAAATAGATTAATTAATTCATAGGTTCTTAAAATATAGGTTATTTTTTAAGGTCCTCGAACAAAAAAAACCAACGTCGGCGAACTTTAACTTTTCAGAAATTTGATTACAGTGTTTCCGGCAGAATTTGACTAACGTCCATTAGTCAATTAGGGTTCTTCAACTTCTCAAATTTGGGGTTTTTTCCTTATGCAATGTTGAAATTGAGGATATATGAAGTTTTGGGAGTTCAAACCGAAAATATCTATCTAGGTTTTGATGGTGTAGAATGACCAGAATGGTGGCCGGAAACCATGGTCATTTTCCAGTCGGCTGTGACAAAACTACCAATTTCAGGCCATCCTCCACAATTGAAATCTACATGAATCTTTTCAGTTCACTACAAGAAATTTGCAATCACACAACACCTATGAAACAACGGTGGATAAAAAAACCGTTTCCCCAAATTAGTAGACAACTGTGAATTTTCTTTCCTCGAAAAACTGTTGTTGGACTACATGTAGAACAATGGTTATAGATGTAATTTGAAAGACTTGTCTATATGGCATCCACTTATCGACCTAGACAACAGTTCTTATTCTGCACTGTTGTCATAAATCTTTAACATAATAGTCCAAAACCATTGTTAATAAGCTAAGTTATTGTAGATCAGACAATGGTTTTTGACTTAATGTTGTGTAATTTATACAAGTGTTTATTATAACCCTTGTCTTATTTAATATCAAACAATGGTTTTTACATACCATTGTTAAAAGGAAAGCTCACATACAATGGTTATTAGTAGTGTTGGGTAAATGAGGTTCAAACAACCGGTTTTGTGTCTTGTTGTCTGAACACCTTATTTAGATGATGGTTTTACACATTATGATAGTAACCGTTGTCTGTTGAGTAATGGTAAAAAAAAAATTGACTTGCATATATGCAAGTCCCCACAAAACAAATCCAAAACCATTTAACCAAGAAATTTCAAAACCATGAATCATTCGACCAACAAACTAAAAATCAAAAAATCATGAGCCAAATCAAAAACCAAAAATACTACCTCAAATGGACGAGTTCAACTATTAATCTAAAAGTTTGGCGATAAATACATACAAATCAAAGTGTACTCTCTATATAGTAATACAAAGCTGCAAAATGCAATCTCTATTTCATGGAGACCGCATTTTGCAGCTCTTGCATTACTATAAAGAGAGTAAACCTGGACACATATACATTCATCAACAAACTAAATATTTTTACAAATTTACAAGTTCATCTATGAATTGAAAAATACACAAATTAATCACAATGCCATGATACTATAAGTCCAGTGAAGAGCCTCCGGTAACTGGCGTGAGGTAATTATAATCATCACTGGTTGTGCAGAAATCTTGATGATTGATTGTGATGCCTGGATTTGCGTCGGCTATTTTCTTAAGTAACCAAGCCATGTTCTCCTGCACCTTCCTCTTTGCTCATCTACAGCTTGTCTTGGTCTTGCAACAGTTTTTCTTTAGCAAGTTTCTTGAGCTTAACCTCAAGATCTTTACTCATCTTCCTCTTGTACATTTTCAGCAAATGTAATAGACTCTTCTATAATTTGTTTCTCTCCCTCCCTGAAAATGTAAATAGGATAATATTGTAGATGAATGTCTGGATAAAAACGTAAACAACCTCAATGGCTACCTGTAGCATTATAATTTTTCAAGTTTAACTACAGAAATGCATTATTTCCTAAGACAACATGATGCAACTAAACATTCCTCATAAAACAGTTAATGAACCTGAATAGTAAATCATAAAATCCAGCTCACGCAATTAAGAAAAACAGTATTCAAATTTACAAGCAACATTTTTGCATTAGTGATTTCTATAGGAAAAAATCTTAAACATATAATAACCAAACACATAACAGAACAAAATATTGCTTATAAAGAGTGTCTGCAATATTTACCAAATAAATGCTATAACAGAAATTTAACATTCTAATAACTGTGTGTTTTCCACTGAATTCTATTTAACTATTATTCCTACCATCGCTTCATCAATCAATCTTCCAAAAAGTGCTCTGTAACATAAACTAAAACTAAAAGAAATTTTGCAAATAGATTCATCCATCACACTTGAACATATGCATCACTGGATCATATTCTACACCAAACAGAAACGGACAGTGCATTAGGCCTGGGGGTTTTCTAAACTTACTATGTAATTGTATGGATTAAGAGAGAGAGCTGCCATATTCAGATATGTTAATAAGCAGTATGCATTATGTCCATTGGAGCCAATTTTAAGAAGAACATCAAAAGGATCTAGTCAAGTCGTACAGTACCTGAAGAAACTCCAAATGTCACAGCGAAGGATCTCTAAGCAGGAACGTAACCTTGTTATGGCATCACCACACAGATCAGACACGTTGAATTTTAATACCAATTGCAGCCAACAAACCTCAGTATCATATCAAGAACCTGCACAAAATGTAAAACATAAAATAACATATGATACACAGACTAATAACAAGATGAAATAACCATTCCACAGCGCTAACAGCTCGATACTTGAAACTTCTTCGAAGAAATTGAATAAAAAAGGAAATAAAACCTAGGGCTCAAAATGGTCTCCATCGAAACCTGACTCAATGTCTTAAGCTTGACGGTCTATAAGTTGTATCAAAAGATGCAAGATTATACAACAAAACATCATTATTGTATGCTTAAACAGAGAAATATGTACCCACATATACAAACACACATGAAGGTTTATATTTATAATGAAAAAAAAATAATTAACATATAGTTAAATAAAATGATTAAATATTAAAAAAAAGTACCAGTGGGGAAGAGGTATCGCGAAAGGCGACTACTTTTCGCCTTATGACAACGAACATAATTGGCTTCATCTATACGAACAACACAATATAGTAAATGATTAGAGAAATAAAACTTGTGTTCAACGTTAGAGACTTGTTTAAGTAAAGAGAATCTAAATCCATAGGCATAAATCATACATGTGCGGATATTGTGTTTACACATTCATTTGCTTCTGTGGTACATGATATTTTAATCTGGTAATTTATTCCTTTCGTACATGGTATCAAATAAGTCCCCCCATCAATATCCAAAAAACTCAATACGGGTATGTATTTGAACTTCCTAGTTATAAGTGCTGATTTTCTAGATTCCGGTGTTTATATTTTTACACTGAGGATGAATTTTTTGACATTGAATATCATTTTCACAAGCTTCACAGCAGACTTTAAAGCATATCATACTTCTTTATATCAACCTCCAATAAATTAAAAGCAATGTATAGACGATGCAACATATTTTCTGCTCTGTACGGAAAGATTACCATATCTTTGAAGTACACAGTCTTGTACCAAATAAGTATCGCATAACTAACACTCATTTGATCCAATTCACATTTGATCCAATTCAATCACAAAACTAAAAGCAATAATACGGCCTACAGCATCAATACATCATTTCAAATCTACACACACAATATATATATATACCTGGATTTTTGACAGCAGAGCTAGCAGGACCATCAATAACACTAAACTGATTTTTAATAACAGCAGGAAGTGGAAAATGTCATCGTCATTTAGCGGCCAGTGACCGGTGGTTTAGCAGCGGAGAAGATGAACCCAAATCAACATGAACCCTAATCCAAAGTTAAGAAGATAAGATGTTTTCACATCAATTACCTCAAAGAAAGAAGAGAACTCCCAGTGATGCTCTGAATCGAGATTATGTCTTGAATCGTGATGTTAAGAAGATAATTGAATGAAGAGATGAAAGAAAGAAGAGTAGAAAGAAGAGGAGATGAGAAGAAGAGAATAACGACCTAACTGTATAGCTCAATAATTATGGATCATCGAACAACTCATTTAAAAAAATTATTCAGACGTTCGGGTAACATTCTCTTTTTAGGGAGTACGCCTTTTACTAGATTTTTCTTAGAAAGTCATGCACGGAATGTTTGGGAATTTTTAAATATTTTTTCACAAGCCCAAAATCAACATATCTTGACATCCGTACGGTTAGATTGTCGAACAGCTCATTTAAAAAAATTATTCGGACGTTCGGGTAACATTCTCGTTTCTAGGAGTACGCATTTTACTAGATTTTCCTTATAAAGTCATGCACGGAATGTTCGGGAATTTTTAAATATTTTTTCACAAACCCAAAATCAACTTATCTTGACAACCGTATGGTTGGATCGTCGAATAGCTCATTTAAAAAAATTATTCGGACGTTCGGGTAACATTCTCATTTCAGGGAGTATGCCTTCTACTAGATTTTCCTTATAAAGTCATGCACGGAATGTTCGGGAATTTTTAAATATTTTTTCAAATGCCCAAAACTAACATAACTTGATATCCGTACGGTTGGATCATCGCACAGCTCATTTAAAAAAATTATTTGGACGTTCGGGTAACATTATCATTTCAGGGAGTACGCCATTTACTAGATTTTCATTATAAAATCATGCACAAAATGTCCGGGAATTTTTAAATATTTTTTCACAAGCTCAAAATCAACATATCTTGACATTCGTACGGTTGGATCATCGGACATCTCATTTAAAAAAATTATTCAGACGTTCGGGTAATATTCTCGTTTCAGGGAGTACGCCTTTTACTAGATTTTCCTTAGAAAGTCATGCACGGAATGTTTGGGAATTTTTAAATATTTTTTCACAAGCCCAAAATCAACATATCTTGACATCCGTACGGTTAGATTGTCGAACAACTCATTTAAAAAAATTATTCGGACGTTCGGGTAACATTCTCGTTTCTAGGAGTACGCCTTTTACTTGATTTTCCTTATAAAGTCATGCACGGAATGTTCGGGAATTTTTAAATATTTTTTCACAACCCCCAAAATCAACTTATCTTGACATCCGTATGGTTGGATCGTCGAATAGCTCATTTAAAAAAATTATTCGGACGTTCGGGTAACATTCTCGTTTCAGGGAGTATGCCTTTTACTAGATTTTCCTTATAAAGTCTTGCACGGAATGTTCGGGAATTTTTAAATATTTTTTCAAATGCCTAAAACTAACATAACTTGATATCCGTACGGTTGGATCATCGCACAGCTCATTTAAAAAAATTATTTGGACGTTCGGGTAACATTATCGTTTCAGGGAGTACACCTTTTACAAGATTTTCCTTATAAAATCATGCACGAAATGTCCGGGAATTTTTAAATATTTTTTCACAAGCTCAAAATCAACATATCTTGACATTCATACGGTTGGATCATCGGACAGCTCATTTAAAAAAATTATTCAGACGTTCGGGTAATATTCTCGTTTCAAGGAGTACACCTTTTACTAGATTTTCCTTATAAAGTCATGCACGGAATGTTCGGGAAATTTTAAATATTTTTTCACAAGCCCAAAATCAACATATCTTGACATCCGTATGGCTGGATCATCGAACAACTCATTTAAAAAAATTATTCGAACGTTCGGCTAACATTCTCAATTTAGGGAGTACGCCTTTCAGTGGATTTTCCTTATAAAGTCATGCACGGAATGTTCGGAAAGTTTTAAATATTTTTTTACAAGCCCAAAATCAACTTATCTTGACATCCATATGGTTGGATCATCGGAAAGCTCATTTAAAAAAAATATTCGGATGTTCGGGTAACATTCTCATTTCAGGGAGTACGTCTTTTACTAGATTTTCCTTATAAAGTCATGCACGGAATGTTCAGGAATTTTTAAATATTTTTTCACAAGCCCAAAATCAACAAATCTTGACATCCGTATGGCGGGATCATCGAACAACTCATTTAAAAAAATTATTCGGACGTTCGGGTAAAATTCTCGATTCAGGGAGTACGTCTTTCAGTGGATTTTCCTTATAAAGTTATGCACGGACTGTTCGGTAAGTTTTAAATATTTTTTCACAAGCCCAAAATCAACTTATCTTGACATCCGTACGGTTGGATCATCAGAAAGCTCATTTAAAAAAATTATTCGAATGTTCGGGTAACATTCTCATTTCAGGGAGTACGTCTTTTACTAGATTTTCCTTATAAAGTCATGCACAGAATGTTCAGGAATTTTTAAATATTTTTTCATAAGCCCAAAATAAACTTATCTTAATTTCCGTATGGTTGGATCATTGGACATCTCATTTAAAAAAAATTCGGACCTTCGGGTAACATTATCATTTCAGGGAGTACGCCTTTTACTAGATTTTCCTTATAAAGTCCTGCACGGAATGTTCGAGAATTTTTAAATATTTTTTCACAAGCCCAAAATCAACAAATCTTGACATCCATACGGTTGGATCATCGGACAGCTCATTTTAAAAAATTATTCGGACGTTCGGGTAACATTCTCGTTTCAGGGAGTACCCCTTTTACCAGATTTTCCTTATAAAGTCATGCACAGAATGTTCGGGAATTTTTAAATATTTTTTCCAAAGCCTAAAATCAACATATCTTGACATCCGTATGGTTGGATCATCGAACAACTTATTTTAAAAAAATTATTCAGACGTTCGGGTAACAACATCGTTTTAGGGAGTACGCCTTTTACTGGATTTTCCTTATAAAGTCATGCACGGAATGTTCGGGAAGTTTTAAATATTTTTTCACAAGCCCAAAATCAACTTATCTTGACATCCATACGGTTGGATCGTCGGAAATCTCATTTTAAAAAATTATTCGGACGTTCGGGTAACATTCTCGTTTCAGGGAGTGCGCCTTTTACTAGATTTTCCTTATAAAGTCATGTACGGAATGTTCGGGAATTTTTAAATATTTTTTCACAAGCCCAAAATCAACTTATCTTGACATCCGTATGGTTGGATCGTCGGACAGCTCATTTAAAAAAAAATTCGGACGTTCGGGTAACATTGTCATTTCAGGGAGTACGCCTTTTACTAGATTTTCCTTATAAAGTCATGCACGGAATGTTCGGGAATTTTTAAATATTTTTTCACAAGCCCAAAATTAACATATCTTGACATCCGTATGGTTGGATTGTCGGACGGCTCATTTAAAAAAATTATTCGGACATTCGTGTAACATTCTCGTTTCCGGGAGTACGCCTTTTACTAGATTTTCCATATCAAGTCATGCACGGAATGTTCGGGAATTTTTAAATATTTTTTCACAAGCCCAAAATCAACATATCTTGACATCCGTACGGTTGGATCGTCTAAGAGCTCATTTAAAAAAAATATTCGGACGTTCGGGTAATATTCTCGTTTCAAGGAGTACGCATTTTACTAAATTTTACTTATAAAGTCATGCACGGAATGTTCGATAATTTTTAATTATTTTTTCACATCCGAATGATCAAATCAAAGTCATATATGAAATATTCGAATTTTATAGGAAACATGGAGTGTTAATAAAATTTATTTACACTAGAATGTCGAATTTGTTCAAAATTAATTTTTTGAACATATAGGACAACGGGTTTCGGGCAAAAATTGTTGTGTGAAATTACTTCAGACAACGGTATCTTTGACATACCGTTGTCAAATGATATCTTAACTAACACTTTCTTACATAACGGTTTTCTGTATAAATGCTTGTCCTACGTTAATTTAGGCAACGGTTTCTCGGAATTAACCGTTGTAAGTCTGTTTAAACTATATTTTGAAAATAGAAGATTTGAACACAGTTTTTACAATTTATTCTTTAAATTTGAAAAAAATTAATAGGAAAAAATACTGATCGTCAGATTAAAGTAGAACTGAATTATAAACCATTGATTTGAAATGAATTTTTTTTTGAGTTCCCTTTTCTTTCATTTTCATCTCCCCCTAATTTCATTTTCATCTCCCCCCAATTCCATTCTTACCCATTTACTTTAACCCGTTACTTTGTTTACTCCATTACTTTGTCTCTAAACACCTCAATACCAACACTGGCGATTTCAACTCAACACCGGCAGTTTTCATCTCCCGTTCGACTCAACAACTCAACAGAGGTATTTAACACAACCCACAACTATATGTCATCTATATTTGGGGATTATGAAACCCTAAAACCCATATCCATATTTGGGGATTTGGTGTTTGTATTTGGGATTTGGGGTTTATATTTGGGGAATTTGAGTGATTGATTTGGGGTTTATATAACCATTTTTAGGGTTTTATTATTTGGGGTTTCTAAATTTATATACAATATTTACTTAGTCGTGATCTTATTTAACCTCATTGTTGCTTTTTATGAAGAAAATTCATGATGAACAAGTTCAAAGAAGGTCAATGAGTTTATATCCACATCGCATGGCTCGAAAAGGTTATGCAAACCTTGAGAATGAATGGGTTAGTGCTATTGAAACAACATATTCATTTTTGTTTTCTTGCTAACTTTCTAAATATGTTTATGTTATTACTAAGGTGATTATCTATAAGTCAATACAGTTAGAATCTCATCCAGATATAGAGGAGGTAGATCGATCAGATACCTGGATTGAGGCAAGGAAGGACAAAGATGTAAATTTTTTAAATGATGTAGTTGCGGAAAAAGCCAAGGAAATTGTAAATTATTGATTTTTTAAATATTGCAGTTGTTGTAATATATTTATTTGCTGGTGCTTGATGTTGGCTTTTTAATCTAAAATCAAGATATTTATTTCTTTATTTTGTTTACATAATTTTATCTGCCCGTTGATGTGTTAGTTTGTAATCACGATTTAGACGTGGTCATTACATATACAACAATTTAGTAGGAGCATTAGAGAATAACTTAGTGTTTGATTTCTTGTGGGAGTTCAGTTGATCGGTTCCTATTTTATAGGATATTTCATTTCTATTAGTGGTAGTAGTATTCCAATCAGCAATAATATGAGTAAGGCAACTTGGCCAGACTACGTTTTACTCTCTAGTTACATACATACATTGATTCATACTGTATGCTAGTTAAGTTTGTACCAACACTTTCAACCTTTTTTTTGCTAAACTGTTAACAAACTTTGCTAAATTGTAAGTACTACATTTTTACATGCCTAGACATATTAGATATTTTATATAAGAATAGCTAAGATTAAAAAAATGATAATCTTTATTTTGTAGAAAAAGTTGAAGGAGGAGGTTAAAGAAGGAAAAATTACAGTGGAAGGTGTTAATGATGTTTTAAAGATGGCGCTTGACATGCCTGAGCACGGAGGAAGGGTACGTGGTCGAGGATCCCATTTGAAAAATCAGTTTATTTTCATCTTCCAAGGCAAAAGAAAGCGAGCACAAAGGATGAAAAAATGCGCGAGGGAGTTAGAAAGTTCACGGCTGCGGTGACTCCAAAAATAATTAAAGAGAGGGATGCATTTTGGATGGCTGAAATTGAAAAGATCAGAGCAGAGATTTCATTGACAAAGGCTAGACATCAAGATAGTCTGAAACTTGCTTCCCAGCAAGCAAGTTGTCATTCTAAGGACAGGGTTGAAGGGGATGAAGGGGATGCATGTGTATGCTGATGATGACATAAATGAGATTCGCGTTGAATTTGCAAAATATTTTATGAAAAACTTTGCAAGTTAAGGTTCTAGATTCTGATCATTTTCTTTAGAAATATTTGGTCAAGTGCATGTTTTCAAATATGTAGTTGGTGATGTGAGACGTTAAGTAAACTTTGGATGTTTGGTAGAAATTCTTATGCGCTGATTATATTGTAGGATTTGGTTTTTGTTGAATTTGTTTTTAAGTATTGTGAATGTTGAATATGGATGTAGTTCTATTTAGTTGGCTTGGATTGTGTTCCTAGATTGATAAGTTACGGATTGATGGATTGAATGATATGGATTTAGTTTTATATGGATTTGTGATTGGTAAAATTTTAGTTTTATGTTTCCGCAGGCAGTGGTGTGCATGAACTATGAATTTGGTATGTAAAAATTTTACACTTCAACAGATAATGGTGATTCAAAGAAAAAATAACCATTGTACCGTACATATTCAAACAACAGCCACCTTAAGTAATGCATTATCAACACAGTTGACTTATGCTAGATAATCTAATAGGTAAAAATTATAAGTCATTGTGTCAATAATATTCAAGTAAGTGGTAAAAATTAGACAGTGTTGTCTCAAAATATAAAGAATAATGTGACTACTATACAGAGAATTGTCTGAATAGTTTTTAGCTAACAGTGAACACCTACTCCATATTCAAAACAATTGTTTAAAAGCATGTACACAACGATTAATTTGAACAAAACTGTTGTTTTAATACCATCCACACAACGGTGCTGAACAAAAGCCATTGTCACAAAGAAACTAGAATAAGGGCTTTTCTTGAAAACTGTTGTTGTTATATTTTGAGACAATAGTGTAATTGAAATTACCATTGTCTCAATAGACATAAAATTTTAAGAATAAAATTAGATACTATTAGTTGACCCAAATTTACCGTTGTGTAGAACTAAAACGGTTGTTTTACTCTGTTTCAACAATGGTTCTTATTTCTAATTCTGTTGTTTGTCTTGAACTGTAAATTGAATACTCTTAGTTGACACAAATTTACCGTTGTGTAGAACTAAAACTGTTGTTTTACTCTGTTTTCAACAACAGTTCTTGTTTTTAATTCCGTTGTTCGTCTTGAACTGTAACAAGTCTTGCATAACAGTTGTGCTATCTTGTTCTAACAAAGGTTGAAAAACCGTTGCCTTACTTCATATCAGATGAGTGCTGGGTATTTAACGGACAACGGTGCAAAACTGTTGTGTCAAAGCAAATTTCTTGTAGTGATTGACCTCCCAAAACTTTTGACACCCTAAAATTCAGTAACGAATCAAAAAATCCTATATTAAAGAAGTTGAAGAACCTTAATTGACTAAAAAACGTTAGTTAAATTTAAAGGGAAGGATGTAAATAAGATTGTTGAAATGTTTAGGTATAACAATATATTAAAAAATAGATCTGGTACCTAGACAATACAAACATATAATCGAGAAACTTTTGAAATATTTTTCCCTATTTGAAACATAATACATTTTACGTCACAAAATGAATATAAACATTTACAACTTACCTGAATATATTTGGAATATATGTTTTAAGGATTTTCCCGGCAGTAAAAATGATTTTTCTTTATAATTTTTACTATTGTATGAGATAAAAATATTTTTGTTACTAACAGAATATGTCGTGAGCTAGTAGAAAGTGAATTTAGCGGCTAGAAAATGAATTGCAGCTATTTGTCCACGACCGAAATAGTTAAATAAACTGGTATTTTTATATTGAAATAAAGATAAGGAATAGCTCATTAGCTATTAAGTGTAGATAAGCTAAGTAAGGGAATTTTCCAAAATTATATCTTTTTGTAAAATTATTTGTTATTTTACCGACTACTCAAAAGATTTGCTAAAATATTATTTTACTCTGAAAATACTTGCAAAACTGGGATGTTGCATAATAGGTTAAAATTTAGTTTAAATTGTATAACTATTTTAGTTTATATTTAGAATTGCATTTTTTTGTTGTTGCAAATATGGGTGCAATTTACTGAATGTATTTTTGTAATTTTTTATAAATTGAAGTTTGCCAAAATGATTGAACATATCATTTCAGCACTGCATTTCTTCTTAGCTGCTTTTGGATGCATCTCATAATTTTGTAGTTTGTTAGAAGTATTTTTGCATTTGCTATGCATATCATAATTTTGTAGTTTATAAGAAGTATTACTGATTACCAAGATAATTATTTCCTAACATTTTATCTTGTATTGAGAATTTTAAGAATTAAATTGAACTTAATAGCCCTCGCCCTTCCTGAATAAAGGATTGGACATTCAAACTGATGATTCTTATGGTTAAATTTGTGACGTGTAGGAACATTACTCATTAGTTACTACTTCTAGAACTAGTCCAATTGGTAAAAGTATGGCGAGAAAAAACAATTCCAACATGAAATAAAGAGAAGTAATGTTCTGTCATTTATCCTCTTTAGCGAGAGGTAACAGTGAAGATTAAATGTGTGAAATATTATTAAAGATTCTTCTGATAGAAAATTCAAAATTTATTGAAATTGGAAGGTTTTATTTTAATATCATTTAGTTCGAAATAACCCTTACACTACAACAAAATAGGCCAATTACGACCGTCAACTTACGACGGAAAAAAATGTGCGCCCAACTTACGACGGTAAAAAGTAAACCGTCGTAATTATTTACGACGAAATCCAAAACCCTCGTAAATTTATTATTTTATTAATAAAATTATGCACGATACGATTAAACAAAAATGAAAATTATTTGAAGTTGCGACGATTTAAACTTTTCGTCATAAGTTAATTATTTTTATTAAAATTTTAAATTGGAATTGAATAATAAAATATTTTATCTAAATTTACACCGAAATATTTATGACAAAAAAAATCGGATCGTCAAATTTACGATGAAAATTAAATTTCGGCGTAAGTTATCAAAGAGGGAAATTTAATTTTTTCCCAAAAAATTGGCGGAAAAATAAAACTCATTTGAAGTTGCGACGATTTGAACATTTCGTCGTAAGTTAAATATTTTTATTAAAATTTAAATGTGAAATTAAATAAAAAATATTTCATCTAAATTTACGACGAAATATTTGTGACAGAAAATATTGGAACGTCCAATTTACGACGAAAATTAAAATTCGTTGTATGTTATAAAAGAGGGAAATTTAACTTTTTCCCTAAAAATTTTTGTGGTAAATTTGACTTTTCTCCAATTTTTTGTAGATAATAATTTATGACGGATTCCATCGTAAACTAGGACACGATTTTTGATAATTTCAATTTTTAAAAAATATTATTTCATGATTCGACCATATTAATGTCAACATTTATTTGTTTGGTTGATATTTCAAGAATTTCAGAAAAAATTAAATATTTTGATAAAATAGTTTAATATGAAACATTGATTATATCACTAATACATATATATATATATATATATATATATTCATCCATACAGTTGGATTATTAAAAAATAGTTTCAAAATAATCGTAACACTAATTCACGATTCAACACTATTTAGCTGTACTAGTCAAACTGATACTTGACTGTTAAAATGTCAAACCAAATAAAATTATTTTGATATGAAATTTTGGTTATATCAATAATATATATATATATACATATATATATATTTATTTACATCCATACAGTTGGATCGTTGAAAAATATTTTGAAAATAATCGTAACAGTAATTCAGGATCAACACTAGTTAGTTGTACTAGTAAAACTGATGCTTGACTGTTAAAATGTCAAACCAGATAATAAATATTTTGATACGAAATTTTGATTATATCACAAATATATATATATATATAGAGTAAAGTTCTATGGAGTCCACCTTTAATTGGAGTCCTCGGAGTCCATATATGTTCTGCAAGTAAAATATAGCTTAAAATATTGCAAACCATATTATTTTTCGACAAACATCACTATTCTATCAAAAATCTTGTAGATTGCATACATTTTACAAGCAGAACATTGCAAAAATATATATTCTACAAAACATGTTTAGTTTGCAGAACATAAATGTTCATGTTGCAGAACATACATATTGTACCGTAAATATATAAGATTTGCATGATTTTATTGAAATTATGCTATTTGTGTAACATGTTTTGCAAAATAACACGTTTTATAATATATTTTATTTGCAGAACGTAGATGGACTCCGAGGACTCCGATAAAAAGGTGGACTCCATAGAACTCAGCCCTATATTTTTAAAATTATTTGGACATGAAATTTAGGTTATATCACTAATACATATATCTATTGACATCCATACAGTTGGATCGTTCAAAAATATTTTTAAAATAATCTAAACATCAATTCAGGATTAAACACTAGGTAGTTGTACTAGTCAAACTGATGGTTCACTGTTAAAATGGCAAACTACATAAAATTATTTTGATATAAAATTTTGGTTATATCACTAATATATATATATATATTGATATTCATATGGTTGGATCGTTGAAAAATATTTTAAAAATAATCGTAACACTAATTTAGGATCAACACTAGTTAGCTGTACTAGTCAAACTGATGCTTGACTGTTAAAATGTCAAACCAAATAAAAAATTTTTGATATGAAATTTTATTTATATCACTAATATATATATCTATTGACATCCATACAAATGGATCGTTCAAAAAATATTTTTAAAATAATCGAAACATCAATTCAGGATTAAACACTAGTTAGATGTACAAGTCAAACTCATGGTTGACTGTTAAAATAACAAACTACATAAAATTATTTTGATATGAAGTTTTGGTTATATCACTAATATAAATCTATTGACATCCATACAGTTGGATCGTTAAAAAATATTTTTAAAATAATCGAAACATCAATTCAAGATTAAACACTGGTTAGATATACTATTCAAACTGATACTTGACTGTTAAAATGGCAAACCAGATAAAATTATTTTGATATAAAATTTTTGTTATATCACTAATACATATATCTATTGATATCTATACGGTTGGATCGTTCAAAAATATTTTTAAAATAATCGAAACATCAATTTAGGATAAACACTAGTTAGTTGTACTAGTCAAACTGATGCTTGACTGTTAAAATGGCAAACTAGATAAAATTATTTGGACATGAAATTTTGGTTATATCACTAACACATATATCTATTGACATCCACACACTTGGATCGTTCAAAAATATTTTTAAAATAATCTAAACATCAATTCAGGATTAAACACTAGGTAGTTGTACTAGTCAAACTGATGGTTCACTGTTAAAATGGCAAACTACATAAAATTATTTTGATATAAAATATTGGTTATATCACTAATATATATATATATATATATATATATATATATTGATATTCATACGGTTGGATCGTTGAAAAATATTTTAAAAATAATCGTAACACAAATTTAAGATCAACACTAGTTAGTTGTATTAGTCAAACTGATGCTTGACTGTTAAAATGTCAAACCAAATAAAAACATTTTGATCTGAAATTTTGGTTATATCAATAATATATATATATATATCTATTGACATCTATACAGATGGATCGTTCAAAAATATTTTTAAAATAATCGAAACCTCAATTCAGGATTAAACACTAGTTAGATGTACTAGTCAAACTCATGGTTGACTGTTAAAATAACAAACTACATAAAATTATTTTGATATGAAATTTTGGTTATATCACTAATATATATCTATTGACATCCATACAGTTTGATCGTTAAAAAATATTTTTAAAATAATCGAAACATCAATTCAAGATTAAACACTAGTTAGCTGTACTATTCAAACTGATACTTGACTTTAAAATGGCAAACCACATAAAATTAATTTGACATAAAATTTTGGTTATATGAATAATATAAATATCTATTGACATCCATATTGTTAGATCATTCAAAAATATTTTTAAAATAATCGAAACATCAATTCAAGATTAAACACTAGTTAGTTGTACTAGTCAAACTAATGCTTGACTGTTAAAATGGAAAATCAAATAAAATTATTTTGATATGAAATTTTGGTTATATCACTAATATATATATCTATTGAAATCTATACGGTTGAATCGTTAAAAAATATTTTTAAAATATTTTTTACGATATAATTGTATTAGATATTAAAATAAATTAATTATTAATCACATCAAAGTATCAAATATTTTTCAGATTTACCTTACATGACTTGATAATGATATTTATTTTAAATATTATTATAATAATATTTAATTATAAAATTTATTGAATTTATGTAAACTGGACCAATTGCAAATTTCTAATCCTTCACTTCCTTCCTCCAATTCGTTTCCCTCCATTTATTCCCCCTTTCAATATCACTTCCCTCTTCAGTAAAACAGAAACCTAATTGGTGGCCTCTTCCTCATTTTTCTTTTAACCTCTCCCTCATTCCCTCTTTCAAAAACAATTAATCAGTCTCTAAACCGTAGAAATGGCCAATATACAAACGGATCTATAGCCTTTCATCTTTGTTTCAACTGTTCTTGGCTGGTTATTTGGTGAGCCGAATGGGTGGTCCTAATACGGCTGCCAATGTGGTGACATCAGGCCTTTGAATAATTGATTGAATGCCTCACTGTATAGTACATACTGTTTGTGTTTTATATGAGTTAGTAGTATCCTTAACTAAACTTATATTCTTTGAATAATTGTGATTGTTTGAAAATGCAATTGATGCAGTATCTAAGAATTGCACCCCATCTGCAAAATGAATGATTTCAAACTTTTAATTCTAAATTATTCTTTTTTAAGTTTGTAAATTCTAACTAATACAATCCACACATCTATAATATGCGGACGTGAAATCGCACAATTTTCAGATGCATATAACCGGAAAAGTCAAATACTTTATGCAGTTATACACATAATAATTCACTTATAATTGAATGTGGATAAGTGGTAGCGTATTGATGCACCTACAGAGTTGTATATGTATATGTGTGTATAACCGTATACCGTATGGATATGTCAATGGAAGGAGTTGAATTCAGATTCTTAGTACAAAAAACAATAAAGAAGTTGGAGATATGCCCTTTGATAAAGGATTCCTCGTAGGAAGAGAAGGCCATAAACTGAATTCGAGTTTTTTTTTTTGCCAAGTGAATTTGAGTAATTTGGATTGACATATCTAAAATAAGGTATATAGGGCCAACACCCTCAAACAATTAACTATGATATCAATACTAGTGACTATTGGTATTAAATTTAGATAGATTTTAGTAATAAAGGAGAGAAAAATGGTAAGTTATCCCTTGTTATTAATTGTGTTATGCTTGATAGTAAATAATATAATGGTGATGTTAATGTTAAACAAACACATGTAAGTCTTCTTCTTTGTTTTGTATCCGATTTATTCACAGTAAGTTTTTATATAATAAATTTGAATGGATCAAAGGACTTACTACTGTAGATACAAGTCTACAACTACTTCTAGTTGCCTTCTCCTCCCCCAGTTTCCACTTTCACTAAATGAAATCTTTGATATTCAATCTTTTGAAGCTTGATTTATTAAAAAATTAAAACCTGATATTTAAAGAATTGACCCTAATTTTTGTAATGATTTCTATATGGAAAAGCAAGTGTATGCAGGTGGGAGAATAGAAAATTTCTGTCCGTGGTACACTAAATTTTTGGTCTTATTAAAATAATATCGAGCAGCTATGCTTATTCAGAAGAAATTTAAAGGCAGGATTGGTAGGAGAAAGTTCAGAAATATCAATGATGCATCACTGTTTCTGCAATCAGGTACTAACCGTATAGTTATTTTTGCTGAGTCATTACATTTTAAGCAATTTTGCACTTTTATGTTGCAGATACTTGTTTCATGCAATATTTAATATGTTTAGACTAGTTATTATCCTGCTTACCAGCATCCTTTCTGTATGAGTAGAATGATTAATAAAAAAGTTGTTCAACTTTTTTTCACAAGACTAATATAAAATCTAGATATCCATGTATATATGTGTTAGCAGAGAATATGGGCTGTCAAATAAAGTATAATATGACAGCTGTCAAATGGAGTAGTTAATTACTGAAAGAGCTACATATACCTTCTTCCAAGTTTTTTGGTTTACATACCATTTGTAACTTTCAAGTTTGTTGCATTAATCTCATGGCACCTTCAAAATTTTAGTTGAGCATATTAAACCCTAAACCTTGTAGTTATCTCTTTGTTCCGTCGACCCCTTTGCGATAAAAACGACCAAGAATTAGCTTTTTCCTATTAAATTTACTAAATTTTTTTATCTTTAACCTTCACAATTCTCCTATGAACATGAACTTGCTTAAGAGTTAATAATTTAAACAACTCCAAATTAATAACCATATCTAGTTTTGTTCTTAATGATGGCTCATTTTCATTTATTTGTAAATTTATCTGTATATATGTGTGTGTAGTCACTCTTGCTCTGCAACTAAATGAATTATTTTGCAGTTATACATGGCTGGTTAGTTCGAAGATATTCAGGAGATGTAGCATTACTACAATTTGGGGTTAAGAAGGTGCTCACTGACTCTTCTTACCTTACGGAAATATAGGATCTTTTGTTCTTATGTTTGACCAGACTTTTAACAAGCAACACATGTATATAGTGTAAATTTGTTTAAGAGTTGATCTATCACACTAAACGCGTCTAACTCAATGAATTATCAAGTTTGTTCTCTCCCTTGTATATAAATAATTATTTTGTTTTGTATTTCTGATTTTTAACTTACCAATTACACATCTCTTAACTCCTTGACCAAGTACTTTCCTAGCTATAAAGTGTAGTAATAATTCTACTAGTATATGCTTTTTACATCTTTATTACGTGAAAAATATTAAAAATTAAATCTAGGCTAAAAAATGATCAAGGTGGAAATATTAGAGAGTAGATAATATGGAGAACTGGACTACAAGATGAAAAATGTTTAAGACAGGTGTATGCAGGTGGGAGACTAGAAAATTTCTGTCTGTGGTACACTAAAGCTTGGGTTAATTTTTATGTTATTTTAATATTGAATTTCCTACTCGTCTTCAACTTCTATGTCAACGTGCAGACAAAATTTTCAGAGATGAAGTTCCTCAGATTTTCAGGCAAAAGAAGACAAAGAAGTACTACTTTAGTTTTGTCATCTATTTGTTTTACTTTTATTTCATCTTTAAAGCAACCTAATTTGTCTTTTATTTCAGTATTGGAATAAGAAGCCAAGACGTGGAAGATTCATTTGAGAAGTTTATCAAGGCTTAGTACAGTACTTGATATTAATAAATTTTGTTGGATTTAGTCGCTTCTACTTAAGTTTTGTCATGTATTGTACAATTCCAATGACTTTGTTAGGTGTATTTTTAATGTTTCTGTACTTATAATATTTGAATATTATTCCAATTATAGTTAAATAATATGAGTTCTTCCACTATTTTTGATTGATTTTTGTTTAACATTGTATTGAATTTAAAAAATGGCCGGAAACTGAAAAGTCAAAATTTGGCTATTCTGAAAATACAAACTTACGACGGTTTTTCATCACATATTCCGTCGTAAGTTACTAATTTACGACATATAGTTGCGTCGTAAATTTATGATTTATTTTATCGAAAGTGGGTTTCACAATAAAACATACGACATTTCCTTCGTCATAAGTAACGAACATACGACATTACTTTTCGTCGTATGTTGATAACTTACGACGGAATATTCCGTCGTAAGTAGATTCATTATTTTATTGAGAATGTGGGTCCCTACTTTCTAACTTGCGATGTAATTTTATCTTGTGACGAAAAAACGAACTTACTACTCGAGCAAAAAATGACAATTTTTTTCCGTCATAAATGGTTCAATTACGACGATTTCAGTTCAAAAAAACCGTCGTAAATGGCCAGATTTGTTGTAGTGTTAAGCTAAAAAAAACCGGTTGAAGAATTGGATTGTGGGGTCATGTTGAGATTCAAAACCTAGCGATCATATATTGTAATTTATTATAATTTTCTACTAGATATAGTAGGAAATAATTCTTTAAAAATGACATCATTTCATACTTTGAAACTGTAGACTTACAACGTGGATTGTGTGATTTTGTCCACCTTCGAAAGCTACATATTAGGTTTTCATTTTTTTTCATTTACTATTAGATATAGTCCGAAAAAAACTTTAATAAATGACATTTTTTTATCTTTAAAAAAGTTAGCAATTTGATGATGTGAATTTAAGGGGTTATGCTAATTTAGGTAGGTTTTGGTTGGTTATCATTTCCTACTAAAATAGTATGAACTAATACTGATAAAAGAATATTGTTCAGAACCAGATACACCTATAGTTACATTTCGATAATTAACACTGTCAACAATTCCGCAAACTTAAGTTACTACTCAAATTTTGTCAAATAAGTTGTCCAGACGATAAAAAAAGTCTTGTTCTTGTGACAAGTAGTCTGTTGTCTTGTTCTTTTGATAAGATTTAAATATTAGTATCATTGTGTAGTTAGTAGTCTTTGAAAGGTGTTATGGCATCATTACATCAAAATACGGAGGAGATGAATGCAAGATTAACATTGGATGAGGAGAATGAAGGAGGAGTCCTGGTGGCAGAGGAGGAGGTCGAACCGAATAAGCAAACTTTTGTTTTGGTGGGAGCATTTCTAACGGAGAAGAATATTGATTTCATGGAAATGAAAAACATAATGGCATCGTTATGGAGACATAAGGATGGAGTCGAAATTCATGATCTGGAAAATAATAGGGAGTCTTTTATTTTCTATCACTACAAGAAATTTGACTTTTACTTACCAATAAATTATCTACCAATTTATATGGGCGGGTAAAAGTTATTTTTACTTACCGATATGTGTTTGTACAACTTATTGGTAGCTGAAGTGCTCGATTACTGCCCACCTTCGCTAAACACGTTAACAACCATCACTTTTGACTACTCTTTTTTTCCTTTTGTCAAAAAGAATTAAGTGCACGTTAACTTGGCAAATGTTATTCTAAATGGGGACTATCGAAAGAAATACATAATAAATATATATTACATTTTATTAATAAATATGTTTCATGTAGTTTGCTAAATTTAAATATTATAGATAATTTTTTTACATTAAAAGTTATAAAGTAAAATAATAAAGTAATATAGCTTAGGTTATATTTTATTTGAAACTTTATGATTTACTGAATTGAAAATTGACTTGATAGTTTTTTCTTTTGGAAAAATTGAATATAGAAAATTAGATAAGTAACAGTGTTAGGACGTGCCAACTGCCGAGGATTCCTCTATTTTTTAACAGACTCCCCTGCTTTTACAAATTTAAATGTACTGGTTCAATGTCTGCTTGTGGGGTGGGCCGTGATCTTAGTACAATAATTTGATAATAATGCCGTTAATATATTGAACTATAATTTGTGTAATTTATGGACATATTATAGTATTTACAATTTTATTATTTTATAAAATAAATTATGAAAAATAATAAAATATTTACATATTATTTTGTACTAGTTTACGGCCCGTACGATGCACGGGTCTTGGTTAGTATTTATATATTTTAATTTTTTTATATAATTTTATTAGAATTTAATATAAATAATTACATACACTACAAGAAATCTGGCCATTTACGACGGTTTTTTTGAACTAAAATCGTCATAATCGAGCCATTTACGACGGAAAAAATTCGTCGTTTTTGGTCGAGTAGTAAGTTCGTTTTTTCGTCACAAGATAAAATTGCGTCGCAAGTTAAGAAGTAGGGGCCCACATACTCAATAAAATAATAAATCAACTTACGACGGAATTTCTTGTCGTAAAATACCAAAATACGACGAACAATAACGTCGTAAGTTATGTACTTACGACGGAAGAATGCGTCGTAAGTTAGAAATTTCCGACAGAAAAAACGTCGTATTTTAGGATATGGGGCCTACAAGCTGGGAAAATGAAAATTCAAAAAAAAAAAATTAAATATGAAAATGGATACATTACGACGAAATATATGAAGAACAACCGTCATAAGTTCATTTTACCAGAATAATTACGACGGAATGTTTGAAGAACAACCGTCGTAAGTTTGTTTTTCCAGAATAACCAAAAACTAAATTTTCAGTATCCGGCCATTTTCGGCTTCCAATTTAAATTCTTAACCTGCTAAAATCTTATGCAATCGCAAACTCAAAACAAACTCTAAACCTCGCAATCAACTCATAATACATAATTTACATTAGTTATACCGTAAATCCATACTAATTCACAATCAAAAGTAGAAAGCAAATTAAAATTCAGTTTACAAACACCCACAACCTAAATTCAGTTTACAAGCACAACTTGGTTATCTTACAAATCAGGTTTCCTGATTAACACAGTAGATATAACTAATTAAAATAAAATTACTATAGTTAATGAAGGGAGTAACGATCAACATCTTTATCTTCATCTTCATCATTGTTGCTTCGGAAGTCATTGCCATTCAATGGTGCGTTGTCAATTCGAGTACCCTGCATTAAAAAATATATAATATCTGTAAAGTGCAATTAACTTGATACCAAATAACAGAAACTTTTACCAAATTGCAGCATTTGCATGACATGAGTAACTGTAAAGCCACATATACAAAAAAAAATTGCTTAAAATAGTAAATCTTATTAGAACATAGGCTGATCATGAGTTGTTCAATGTTGCTATTAATACAATGATAAATGGATTTAAAACAAACCTTCTTAGCTCGGCCTTTGGTAGTCTGAAATTGTTGCCATGCATTCTGCCTCTTGAAAGCATGTATTTTCTTACGTTTATCGGCTTTCTATCGACAATAAAACACTTTATCAATAAAATATTAAGCGAAAATTGTGCAGGACTCAAGTAAAGCACGACAATGAAAGTAAAGAAAAGAGGGAAACTTCAATGTTAATAGACAGAAATATAGGCAACAGCTGCCTAGGTGAACAAGACCCCTTCAACTTGACATAGCAGTTCCAACAATGTACAATGAGTGATACATAAGCATGAAACGGAGCACTATGAATACCTCAGTTATCATTTGAGCTTGCTTAGCTAGTCCTCACTAAAAGAATAATGTTTTGCTCCAAAAGCTTCACATATTTTTAGGATTTTATTCTTTGCTTTTCCTCGGAGACGAAGACCGCAAATATATTTTTCTCCAACCTGTATGATATTTCACCATCAGGAAGTCAATATTATCATATACGACTCGTATGTATATAAAAAACGATGCAAGCAATAACAATTATAGGTAAAAAAACTGAATAGGTAATGAAAGGACTACATATACGTTACGCAATTTCTCTACGAAATAAACTTTTCAGTTTTCACTACATCATCTCAAGTGAATATAATCAACCAAATCCAGAGGTATCAACCTTTTCCCCAGAAACAGGATCCATGACTGGGTGCCCGACAACAGCCTGCTTCAAGTACACATTACCCCCGGTAGCACGAAATAAAATCCTTTCAAATGACATAGATTTCGCTTTAGGGACAAGACCGCTTATAAAACACAATTTAACTTTTTGCAGAGTACGATGATGCAAGGTATGATAGAAAATGGGGCAAGACAAGGTGTAAGAGAAAGTTTTGAGCAGCATGCTACTTTGTTGGCTCAAAATGTACGCCTAGTTGATCCTATGGACATTGCTTCCGACAAGGAACAAGTTTTAGCATCAGTACAGGTGGAGCCACAGTCGGACTCTGGAAACTGAGTATCCAGTATTTTGCTAATTTTACGACAACATCTACCATTTTTATGGGGTTTTATCTGCTTTTGCACCTCTGCTTAACCATGTCTAACACAGTTCAAGGGCTTGAATTTGTTGGGTTGGACTTGCCAGATTCTGTTGGGGAAGTTATTGCATGTTTTATATTAGTTCTTCAAGGTCAACAGGTGCTGGCACTTGTATCACGTTTTATGCATGCCAGGGTTAAGAGAGTTATTTATCTAAAGTATGTATGTTCTTCTAGTCAATTTTGCAATTAATTTGAAGTAAAATGTTTACTCTCCTTCTAAGAACCAGGTGATTTAGTAAGTACAGTCTCGTATATATTTAACTGTGGTATGATACTGATAATTTGAGTTTGGTACTGCCAACATGCTATACATATCTAGATTTTACGTTTCTAACCTAAATTAAATCAAGAGATACATATTTTTGCACTTTCCACGTTCTTATTGATTCCTACTGCTTCTCATCCAATCCAACTAGATAATATTTTTTTGTATCTAATAAGAACGTTTTTCATATTCATATGATGAGCATGACATATTTTGACCATGCCTCTTATATTTCTCGCAAGAAGTGTGTATGTGTGTATTTTAGGTATTATATAGCCAGATAATTCCTACATCTTATACAAAACTAACATCATAAAACAACACATCAAAACTTATCGATTGAGGCCCAAACGGCCTCCTATCCGTATGCCCTTTCCACCTTTCCTCCCAATCCTCCCCTTCTTTCTTCCCCCTCAATTGCTCGAAATCAATGGAGCTGGACGATCTGCTCCAGCAGCAGCACCAATAGGAACAAACGGATGGGGAAAAGCTGGAGTCAGAATCTCTGTTTACACCAAAAAGGAATCAACCCATTAGTTAAAATCACCAAACAAACAAAACCATGAAACAAAAAATCAATCAAGAACCAAACTGTGAGACTAATATTTACCAAAAATAGAGTGCAAAAGAGCAGTCATCTTGGAAGAATAGGGTGTTTAGTTAAAGCCCGGATGAAGAGAAAGATTGTATCAAGAAGTTGAAACCAAAACCTATAGCAAAGCCTCTTTAATTACAAAAGCTTTCAAAATAAAAACTAAAGAAAACAGATTGAAAATGGGGGTTTCGGGGTCATAATAAATAAAAATACATGAGTAGCAAGGACAAAGAGAATACCTGAGTATCTATTCATTTTAATCGATCTAGTTGAGCAGCAACACCTTGACTTCTCCGAAGAGAATAGTCGAGATAATCACTAATAACACTAATAGGAAAACCTAAGAGACTGATTAGTTGATTTTAACAGAGGGAAGGAAGCAGAGGTTAAAGAGAGATGAGGAAGAGGCTATCAATTAGGTTTGTATTTTATTGAAGAGGGAAGTGAAATTGAAAGGGGGGTAAACGGGGGGGAATGAATTGGATGAAGGAAGTGAACATGGATTAGAAATTTGCAATCGATCTAATTTACAGAAATTCAATAAAAAATTTATAACAATTAAATTATATAATAATTAAAATTATTTATTTCCTATATTTTTTAACTAAGTATCATTATAATAATATTTAAAATAAATATCATTATAAGTCATGTAAGATAAATTTGAAAATATTTGATACTTTCAAATGATTAATAATCAATTTGTTTTAACATCTCATACAATTATATTTTTCAATAGGATTATAAATTAGTGACATTGTTAGCAAGCTTGTAGCTGATTATAATTTACCGATATATTAGTGACATTGTTATAATTTATTATCTTAATGATATAACCAAAATTTCGTATCAAAATAATTTTTTCAATACTATCTTAACAATATTATTGACATTGTTATAATTAATACAATTACAATTTTGATAAATACACTATCTTAGCTGATTATAATTTTATTATAATCCTGAATTGGTGTTTCAATATTTTAATTATTTTTCAATGATATAATCAAAATTTCATATCAAAATAATTTTTTTTTTCATTTTAACATTCAACATCAGTTTGACCAATACAACTAACTAGTGTTTAATTATGAATTGGTGTTTCGATTATTTAAAAAATATTTTTCAACGATTTAACCGTATGGATGTCAATAGATATATATATATATATATATATATATATATATATATATATTAGTGATATAACCAAAATTTCATATCACGTCAAACATCAGTTTGAGTAGTACATCTAACTATTTCTCAATCATGAATTGGTGTTTCAATTATTTCAAAAATATTTTTCAACGATCCAACCGTATGGATGTCAAGAGATATATATATTAATGATATAACCAAAATTTCATATCAAAATAATTTTGTTTGGTTTGCCATTTTAACAGTCAACATCAATTTGGCCAGTACAACTAACTAGTGTTTAATCATGAATTGATGTTTCGATTATTTAAAAAATATTTTTCAACGATCCAACCGTATGGATGTCAATAGATATATATATTAGTGATAGAACCAAAATTTCATATCAAAATAATTTTGTTTGGTTTGCCGTTTTAATAGTCAAACATCAGTTTGACCAGTATAGTTAACTAGTGTTTAATCCTGAATTGATGTTTCGATTATTTTAAAATTATTTTCAACGATCCAACCGTATGGATATCAACAGATATATATATTAGTGATACAACCAAAATTTTATATCAAAATTTTTTTGTTTGGTTTGCCATTTTAAGACTCAAACATCAGTTTGAGTAGTACATCTAACTACTGTTCAATCATGAATTGGTGTTTCGATTATTTTAAAAATATTTTTCAAAGATCCAACCGTATGGATGTCAACAATTATATATATTAGTGATACCACCAAAATTTCATATCAAAATATTTTTACTTGGTTTGCCATTTTAACAGTCAAACATTAGTTTGACTAGTACATCTAAGTAGTGTTTAATCTTGAATTATTATTTCGATTATTTTAAAAATATTTTTCAACAATCCAACCATGTGGATGTCACCAGATATATATTAGTGATACAACTAAAATTTCATATCAACATAATTTTATTTGTTTTGCCATTTTAACAGTCAACCTGATGTTTGACTACTACATCTAACTAGTATTCAATTATGATTGGTGTTTCCATTATTTTAAAAATATTTTTCAACGATCCAACCATATGGATGTCAATATATATATATATTAGTGATATAACCAAAATTTCATTTGAAAATAAGTTTATTTGGTTTGCCATCTTAACAGTCAAACATCATTTTGACTAGTACAACTAACTAATGTTTAATCCTGAATCAGTGTTTCGATTATTTAAAAAATATTTTTCAACGATCCAACCATATAGATGTCAATAGATATATATATTAGTGATATAACCAAAATTTCATATCAAAATAGTTTTATTTGGTTTGCAATTTTAACGGTCAAACATCATTTTGCCTAGTACAGCTAACTAATGTTTAATCCTGAATTAGTGTTTCGATTATTTTAAAAATATTTTTCAACGATACAACCGTATGGATGTGCTAATTTACGAAGGAATCCGTCATATATTATTATCTGCAAAAAAATTCAGAAAAGTCAAATTTACCGCCAAATTTTTGGGGAAAAAGTTAAATTTCCCTTTTTGATAACTTACGACGAATTTTAATTTCCGTCGTAAATTAGATGTTCCAATATTTTCCGTCACAAATATTTCGTCGCAACTTTAGATGAAATTTTATTTATTTAATTTCAAGTTAAAATTTTTAAAAAAAATATTTAACTTACGACGAAATGTTTAAATCGTCGCAATTTCAAATGATTTTTATTTTTCCGCCAAAAAATTGGGGAAAAAGTTAAATTTCCCTCTTTGATAACTTACGACGATTTTTAATTTCCGTCGTAAATTAGATGTTCCAATATTTTCTGTCGCAAATATTTCGTCGTAAATTTAGATGAAATTTTTTATTTATTTAATTTCAATTTAAAATTTTAATAAAAATAATTAACTTACGACGAAATGTTTAAATCGTCGCAACTTCAAATAATTTTCATTTTTTTTAATCGTGTCGTGCATAATTTTATTAATAAAATACTAAACTTACGACGGTTTTGGATTTCGTCATAAATAAATACGACGTTTTACTTTTTTCCATCGTAAGTTGGGCGCGCATTTTTTTCCGTCGTAAGTTGGCCGTCGTAATTGGCCTATTTTGTTGTAGTGATAATATATAATGATTATATAATTATAATTTCAAATTAGGTTCAAATAGTATATTATTGATGAGATCTTATTTGTATATAACAATGTGAATGTTTATTGTTGAGGAGTGTGATTTATATATGAAAACTTATATGTATTTTTATAAATAATATAAATGTTTATTATTAATGTGATTCGAACATGAGAACTTATATGTATTTTTATAAATAATAATATAAATGTTTGTTGTTGACAGGATTCGAACCTGAGAACGTGTGGAGTGTATTTTTTAGTATTTAGATCTAACGGTTCTGATTATTTGATGAAAAAGATCCGACGGTCGTGATAGAAATGAATAACCAAAATGAGGGGTTAACCAAACTACAAATTATACCCCATTCCGGCTATTATAGTATAGTATCTTTATAAATAATATAAATGTTTGTTATTAATGGGATTCGAACCTGAGAACTTATATTTATTTTTATAAATAATAATATAAATATTTGTTGTTGACAGGATTTAAACCCGAGAACACGTGGAGTGTATTTTTTTAGTATTTAGATCTAAGGGCTCTGATTATTTAACTGAAGAAGATCTGATTATTTATATCTCATTCGAGCTATTATAGTATAGTATAGATGTATGAGTGCACTTTTGTATAGAAAAGCGGGAGTTTTAAATATGTATGTATATAATTTTTGTATTATTGTTTTAAAATATATTATTAAAAAAAATTCTTGATTTATTAATTATTTTATTATTTTATAATTTGAATCACCAAAATTAAATTTGAAATGTTTGATTAGCTACAAAAATTCAAGCCTTGTATTGGATTCCACGTAATTCAAGCCTTGTATTGAATTCCTTAGTTTGGTCAAAATTTGGATCAAAAATTATTTTAAATGTCAAAATTTGAATCAAAATTGCTCGAAATATAGACCGAACCCATCTCCAAACTTTAATAGTTAGTCCATCTAATTTCCGGTTCAAATACTAAAATATTTATTTTGGATATTTTAAGTCTTTATAAAAGTTTTTATTTTTATTTTTATATGACATAAGATAGTATATTGTATGATTTAATTTGTCAAACTAAATTGATATTTTAAATACATTGCATTTCATTAACATTTTGTTTCAAATTCAGCTTTATGTGTTGTAATCATCACTTAAATGTTTGACTGTATTTGTAATTTGAATTTAGGAAATGGAAGTATATTTATAAATATCATAATTTTAGTTATTAAATTTTGAAATATCTGAAACCAAAATATATGTAATAAATTAAAGAAAATAAATTAACTATTATTATTAAAATCCCGATATAAATTTGGACCAATAAATAATGTTGATCCAAATTTAGACCTTCAATATTCTTGAAGCGAAACGAATTCGGTCCAAATATTAACCTTTAGACTACTATGCAAGTTACTGTTAAGTCTAGAATTCAATTTCTTGCTAATAAGCCAAACAATCTCAATATCAAACATCCTTAGATAGCCTTTAAAATAATTTAACTTTACGTGATATTGATTTTAAAGTAAATAATAATATATTGCAACATTTTTTTTGTTCGTTAAAGCTTATATATTTATTAATCAAAGTTAATATTTAATATAATACATTAATGTATTTTTTTAATATTATTATTATTACTATATGAATACTAAGGCACGAGAGTCGAGAGGTTATGACTTTTTTTAAGTATTTAACCAATGAATGTTGCTAGAAAAATAAATTATTTTACTTTGGCCAAAAATGTTCCCGCAACTAACGGGGAAAAAGTCCCGCTCTACTTTTTTGAGTGAAAAGTTATCCTGCACAAGAAGTGGGATTTTAATTTATAATTTATCTCAGAAGTTAAAATAACCGCCTAACACCCGATTCCCTAATATTCACCCTAATTGTTCATCAGTTCTGCCGCCCTAGAGAACTTTTGTGAGCCATTCTTTCTTAATATGTGAAAAACTCTCCCCGACTTGACCTTACGTTCATCTTGACGTGGATGGTGCGATCGTCAGAGCTTCAACCCACAGGTCATCTTGTACGTAAGGACATGTATACTTATCTCTTAAATTTCTATGACTCCAATTATTCTATTATATCTCTTGATTTCCTAACATGATTTTTGTTTATGTCAGCAATATGATCTATCTCAACTTCAACAAGTAGGCAAAACATGTTGTTTGGTTATCTTATCTATCCACACATATATAATTACGGTGGGTTTTTTTCTGCTTCTTTTATAATAAACTGTGCATCACGATTTCATCTTTTAAAGTATAAATTCTTCCCAGATCTTATTTTTTCTAATCCCGTCCAACCTGCTTATTCTAGATTAAACAAGCTATGGTTATAGGCTCATATTCCTGCTAATTATGTTTGTGATCTGAAATTAGATGGGTTAAAAAAAAGACATACTTGACAAATTAAGTTGATCATTTTGAATTTGTTATTAAGTTTCTCTCGATCATACCTTATTATTAATTTTGTCCTCTTTTATTATGTAATGTATCTAGCAGTTGCAGGTGAAATCAAGCCATGATTATACCAAAACTTGAACAGTTACGGATTTTTCTACTAGTATATATAAGGTCTGGTGAGATATTTTAGCACATTTACTTGAGTTATCAATTCTAACTAATTGATAATCCAATGCACCTAAGTTTTGTAACTTGCCTTCTTCTTTTACTGGCTACTTTACATTACAGCATGCACATGTAGAATCATTGTTGTTACATACTTGCCTTTGTATCTAGCCACGAGAGGTTTAAATGTTATTTTCTGCAAATAATATTATGCATTGATATTTTGCGTGGATACATTCTATGTCAAAACTCAAAACTCAAAGATTACTCGATTTTTTGCGTGGAGTACCATTTATATTTAAAAGTTCAATTTAATGCTGTAACACTATTCATAACATAATATAGAAATGATGTTGTACTCTCGACTCCGGGAAAGTGAATTTGTGATTGTTTGGATACTAGTTGTTTTAAAGCTAAGAGGTAATCGATTCTCCCATTCATGCTCTGTTTTTAATTTACATAGATGCTTATAATGTTGAGCAGTGCCAATCGATATATTATATTAACACTGATTTTTGTTTCAGACAACTCCATTTAGCAGAGAGCATAAAGATTAAGGTCTGGAATCCTGGGACAAGTTGAGGTCATTAATCACAAATATGCAGACGGAAAAATGAATGGATTGATACGAGTGAAAAACAATATTTTATCGAACTTGTTAAAAACATGTACTGTATATTTTTGTAATCAAGTTATCTTGTATTCTTGTGTAATGTGACGCCTGTTTTGGCCATTATGAATGACATTGTTAAAAAAATTATAATTACGCTAGTTGCAAAGTCAATTTGCTTAATAAGTACTTTAATTTGTCTAAATTAAATATATTTCATTACGTTTACATTTATATTTTCCAACAATTATGAACGTCAGAATAAATATCAGGTGGACTGATTGTTACATGCCACGTGGACCAATAATGAAATACTAATAAACCATTCATTGGGCGCCATGTGGACTGCTGACAAGGCGTGACGTGCATTGCTGACGGGGCATCACATGTACCATCATATCCATGCAAGTTAATGACATGTAACAGGTGACTTAATAAAATGGGGCCCATGTGATATTTACCTACCAATATAAATATGTGTAGGTAAAGATGTAGAGCCCAGAAACGTTTTACTCAAATGTATATTGTAAGTCTGCGGAATAATCAACACACATACAGATGAGCCAAAGCTCGGTTTTTGTATTTATTGAATAAAATGCTTGCTTACAATGTGAAACCACTCAATTATCATATGAGTGTAGAAAGGAACTAAATAGCTAAACATACAGCAGTGATTGAGACAAATCAGGAACTCTCCTATTTTAACTCCACTCCTGTATCAACTCCTAAATCAACGCTAACAACCACGACCTAAACTTGCTGCCTCAAATAAATCAGTGACAGCAATTTATTTGCAGATATAGTAAATAAGCAATAAATAAATAAAACAAGTTTAGATTATATTCTAACAAGCTCCCCCTAATCTAAACTCGGTTGCAAGTTCTTCACGCCCATCAACTCACGCATTCCTTCAAATTTAACTCTGGACAATGCCTTGGTTAACACATCAGCTCGCTGTTCATTTGTGTTGACATGCTTAAGAATGATTTCTCCCCGTTCTACGCACTCACGTATGAAGTGGTAACGAATGTCTATATGCTTACTCCTCCCGTGGAATACTGGATTTTTTGCTAAATCTATTGCTGACTTGTTATCGATATAGAGCACCACTGGTCCAGCCTTTATATCCGTTATCTGCCTCAGCAATTTGTACAACCATATTCCCTGACAAGCAGCGGCTGTTGCTACCATAAATTCGGACTCACAGGAAGATAACGCCACACATTTTTGTTTCTGAGACACCCAAGTAATAAGATTCTCGTTCAAATAAAAAACCATACCTCCTGTAGACTTCCTGTCATCCACGTTGCCCGCTAGATCACTATCTGAGTAGCCTGACAATAAGTAGTTTCCTTCACCTTTGGTGTAGATCAGCCCGTAGTCAAGAGTTCCGTTCACGTACCGCAAAATACGTTTTGCTGCAGCCAAATGCAATGTTGTGGGTCTCTCCATGAATCTACTTATTACACCAACGGAAAAAGCTATATCCGGCCTGGTAAAAACAAGATACCTGAGCCCTCCAACCATGCTCTTAAACTGTGTTGTGTTAACTGCCTTTCCCCGTTCATCTTTGTCTAGTTTCACCATTGGATCCATCGGATACCTTACTGAGTTACATCCTTTCATTCCAGCCTTCTCCACTACTTTCTTTGCGTATGCAGTCTGCTTAATTTCAATATGACCATCTCTTTGTTCAACTTCCATGCCCAAGTAGTATGACAACTTACCCATGTCGCTCATCTCAAATACATTGCTCATCTCCTTTTTAAACTTTCTTATATTTGCTATACTAGTCCCGCTGATTAGCAAATCATCTACGTAAACTGCAACTACTAGCACTTCTTCCCCCTCACGTCTCGTATAAACGGCATGTTCATATGGGCATTTAACAAATCCTAGATCCTCTAAACACTTGCTGAGACGAGCATACCAAGCTCTAGGCGCCTGACGCAAACCATACAACGCCTTCAATAACTTATAAACTTTGTACTCCTGTCCTTTCTTTACAAATCCTTCCGGCTGCACTACATAAACTTCTTCCTGTAATTCTCCATTCAAAAATGCAGATTTAACGTCCAAGTGGTGTACTTCCCAGGAATTTTTTGCTGCAAGTGCAAGTAGCAGCCTCACAGTTTCTATTCTAGTGACAGGAGTAAACACCTCTTCATAATCAATGCCCTTTTGTTGTACGTAGCCTTTCGCGACTAATCGTGCTTTATGTTTTATAACTCTGCCATCAGCATCTTTCTTTAATTTGTAAACCCATTTCAAACCAATCGCTTTACACCCTTGAGGCAACTCAGTTAGATCCCATGTGTTGTTCTGCTCAATAGCCTCTATCTCTGTTGTCATTGCCTTTTTCCACTCGTCCTCCTCTGCAGCCTGTTTGTACGAAGTGGGTTCATCAATGCTCAGCATCATAAGTTCATCATCTGGTAAATCAATTTCTGAAGTATCATCATACACATCACTTAACAGTCTCATCCTTACAGGTCCACTGTTCGATTCACCACTTGAGCTTCCCGAACTCGAGTTTCCAGACTCTTCTAAAAATGATCTTGCAGTGCTGGAGTTCCTTTCAGTATGAGGAGTCCCGGCTTTAGGTGTTTGACTGTCACAATGACTATGGTTTACATCTGTTGATTCTGAATACTCGCCCCCTACATTTTCTTTCGTTTCTGTTGTTTCAAGGTCATCTAATCTCATATCCGTCAGTGTAAGTGTACTAGTCGTGTTTACGGTGCTTGGTGGTTGCTGTTCCCAAGTCCAGCCTCTACTTTCTTCGAATATAACATCCCGACTCACAAGTACAAAGCCATCTTTTGGATCATACAAGCGATGAGCTTTTGTTCCTGGCTCATTTCCTAAATAAACAACAACTTTACTACGATCATCTAATTTTTTTGTATACACTCCTGGTACTTTCATGTGAGCAACACATCCAAACACTTTGATATGCTGAAGATTTGGCTTCTTTCCCTTCCAAGCTTCATAAGGTGTTCTTCCTGTAAGTACTCTTGTCGGCAACATATTCAGTATATAAACAGAATGTCTTACGGCTTCTCCCCAGAAACTCGAAGGCATTTTCATTCCTTTAAGAAAGCTTCTTGTCATGGCCACGACGGTTCTATTTCGACGTTCCACAACTCCATTCTGCTGCGGTGAGTATGGGGTTGTGTAATGTCTCTGAATGCCAGCCTCATCACAATAATTTTTGAAGTTATTTGAACAGAATTCTCCTCCTCGATCTGTTCTAAAAACTTTTATTTTCAACTCAGGAATGTTCTCAACTAAATTTCTGAATTTTTTAAAAACTTCAAACGCCTCATCCTTGGTTTTTAACAAATAAACCCACATATAACGACTGCAATCATCAACCAATAGGAAAAAATACTTGTTACCTGCAGGTGTTGGTGGAGTAAACGGGCCACAAATATCTCCATGTATCAGTTGAAGAGCCATTTTGGCACTGAAATTGGCTTGTGATGGGAAAGGCTTCCTGACTTGTTTGGACATCAAACAACCTTCACATATTCCTTTGGGTTGAATTAGTTTTGGCAATCCATAAGCCATCTCTTCCCTGGACATGAGTACAAGTGCGGGAAAATTCACATGCCCGAGACGAGAATGCCACAACCACGTAGTTTCCTCCATTTTTGTTAACAAACAAGTCACCCCTTCTTCTTCAATCTCAATCTTGTACAGTCGATTTGCAGTCCGCCTTACTTTCATTAGCAACTGTCCCAGCTTATCATTAACCCACAAAAACTCTCCTTTCATTACAATCTTGTTTCCCTCCTCTGATAGTTGTCCTAAGCTAATAATATTGTTGCAAAGTGATGGGATGTAATATACCTCTTGTAGATACCTTATTTCACCATTTTTGCACTTGAGGGGTATCAAACCTCTTCCTTTGATTGTCACTTTAGAACCATCTCCAAACCTTACTTCTCCTGTCACGCTTTCATCCAATTTGCTAAACTTAGACCGTTGGCCCGTCATGTGATTACTTGCTCCATTATCGAGATACCAAACATTAGAATCAGCATATCTACCTTTGTCCTGCTTTAATTTCGGTACAATATTTTCTTCGTTCAACAACATCATGCTCTGTATATCCTCCTCTCCAGACTCAGCCAAGAGTAATGTGAGTTCTTCACCATCAGTATCCACCTGTGATAAGTTAGCTTCCATTTTTGGTTCTTTTTCTCGTTTTGGCTTTCGACACTCTGCCATATAGTGACCATATACGTGACAATTATAGCACTTTATACGACTTTTGTCACGTCCCCAGCGACCCCGTGGGTTTGCAGATCCATCTGTTCCTCCTCTATTAGAACGTTTTTGCCATTCTTCCTTAGTCAGCAAGAGTTTCTCCTCATTTCTTTCGCTCTTCAACCATTCTTCTTTTGTCAATAGCAGTTGATCGCTCCTTTTATCAGTTTGCCCTTTCAGCCGCTCCTCGTGCGCTTTGAGAGATCCAACTGCCTCTTCTACAGACATTTTCTCAAGATCTCCAAATTGCTCTATCGTGGACGCAATTTGTAAGAACTTCGATGGGACTGCACGAAGTAATTTCTTCACAATGTAAGATTCACTCACCTCTTCTCCCAAAGCACGGATATTTAACACGAGCCCATTCATCTTCATGTAGAAATCATCAAGCGGATCACTGTCCTTCATACTCATAGCTTCGAACTCCGCTTTCAAGGTTTTGATCCGAGCTTTCTTTACTCGATCTGCACCTTGACACAAGGTCTTGATTGCAACCCAGGCTTCCTTTGCCGTCCTTTTGTCAGCCAAGGACAACAATACATCCTCAGGCACCCCTTGATAAATCATAGCAAGTGCCACCTTGTCAATCTTGTCCTCAAATTTGATCTTGGGATCACTAGATTCAATAGTGTCCCACACCCCATGTGCTTGCATAAACACTCTCATTTTCATGGACCAAGCAGTATAGTTCTCCCTTGTCAACGTTGGATAACTCAAACCAACAGACCCTCCCTTGAGTTTATTACCATCCATTATAGCTGTCTTTAATACACCAGATCGAGTATTGGCTCCCAAGCTCTGATACCACTTTGTAGAGCCCAGAAACGTTTTACTCAAATGTATATTGTAAGTCTGCGGAATAATCAACACACATACAGATGAGCCAAAGCTCGGTTTTTGTATTTATTGAATAAAATGCTTGCTTACAATGTGAAACCACTCAATTATCATATGAGTGTAGAAAGGAACTAAATAGCTAAACATACAGCAGTGATTGAGACAAATCAGGAACTCTCCTATTTTAACTCCACTCCTGTATCAACTCCTAAATCAACGCTAACAACCACGACCTAAACTTGCTGCCTCAAATAAATCAGTGACAGCAATTTATTTGCAGATATAGTAAATAAGCAATAAATAAATAAAACAAGTTTAGATTATATTCTAACAAAAGACTCTTTCTCCACCAACTTTTACCTACCAATTGTTGCCAATATAATATTGGTAAGTAAAGACTATTTATCTACTATTAAAGCACATTTACCTACACTTGTCATTGGTAGGAAAAAGTAAAATTTCTTGTACATATTGGATTTGTAAAAGGTTGTGAAGGGGGCATGGAGTTTTGATCAGAGTCCACACGTTTGTCACATGCTAGGAAATGAGGAGAATGCTAATATTGATCGATTGAACAAGATGGACATTTGGGTCCAGGTGTATGATATGCCTACTGGGATGTTATTGTCGAGAATCCTTCAGAGTGTGGGGAATCATGTTGGACCATTCATTAAAACAGATCCATTATATATAAATGGAGGATGGAAGCAGTATATGAGGACTTGGGTAGCATTGGATATTGAGAAACCAATCAAACGGCGAATGAAGTTGAAACGAGAGAATGGAAGTTGTCATTGGATAATTTTTAAATATGAACGACTGTGTACATTTTGTTTTATTTGCGGTCAACTTGGACATTCTGATAGGGATTGTGAAGTGGCATACGCAAATCCAACAAAAGTGATTGAGAGAGTCTATGGGGCGTGGTTACGTGCTCCAAGTAATAATATGAGACCCCAAAGCTTGGGATCAAAATGGGTACATAATGGTGGTAATGAAGCTCAGAATAAGTGGTCGGACGACAAGGAGATTGCGGCAGAAACAATTCCGGGTAAAGAAACCGTCATGGCTAATTTCATGGAGACAGATGGCAAGGTGTGCGAAATTTTTGGGGGGATGTAGTAATTCGAATTGCTCAGTGAAATATACGGGATATGCATAATCAAGAGGATGCTGAAGTTTTGGGATCGATTGAGGCAGTTAGAGGGAATTTGAAAAAGAAAATAGTTGTAATGGATATGAAGCGTAAAAGGAGTGATTCAAAAGAAAATGTGGAGATAAATAAGGGAGATAAATTTTTGGATAATATTATTTTGGTTGATGGGCCAAAAAATGGATTGGAGGCGGGTCTTGGTTACTAAGCCCGCCTAGGACAATGAGTTTCTTAGCCTGGAATTATCGTGGGTTGGGTAAATTACGGACAATTCGTTTCTTTAAAGAAGTTACCCAACCAAAAAAGCCAAATATTATTTTTCTATCAGAAACTTTAGTTAAAGAGAATAAAATAAAGGAGTTATGTAAAATTATTAATTTTGCTGAGTACGTAGTAGTGGATGTGCATGGGCGTAGTGGCGGGCTCGCTTTGCTGTGGAAAAACAAAGATGGTTGTAGGGTGAGGAAAATTACAAGGAATTATATCGATGTGGAAGTGGAGAATGAGCAATTAGGATGATGGCGTTATACAGGGTTTTTTGGCTATCCGGATAGAGGGCGTAGGCGAGAATCACGATTGAAGGAATTGGCAAGGAAATTCGTGTTGCCTTGGTGCATCATCGGGGATTTTAATGATATGATGTATGAAGATGAAAAGAGAGGAGGGCGAAAGCCGCCGTATAGCTTACTAACAGGTTTTCAGGAAACTTTGAATGAGTGTGAGTTGCGAGATTTAAGGTTTAAGGGAGAAAAAATATAATTGGGAAAGATTAAGGGGGCCGCCAAACTGGATCCAAGAAAGATTGGACAGAGGTGTAGCGACTTAAAGCTGGTGTACGTTATTCCCAACAGCAGAAGTGTAGGTCATCGATGTCGCGACCTCAGATAATTTGCCACTATATTTACATTTAAATAAAAAGGTATATCCACATAAAGGGAAAAGGTTTAAATTTGAGAATACTTGGATTCGGGAACAAGAGAGTCGAAATATATCAAAGAATGGATGGGAAGTATCAGGGGGAGATGATATCATGGAGAAAATTCGGATATGTGGTCTTAGGTTGCAAGAATGGGGAGGAGGTATTAGAGCTAAGTTCAAACTGCAGTTGCAAGAATGTAGAAGATTATTGAAGCAGCTACGGTTGAGAAGGGATAGAAATGGTGTGTGGCGATATAACGAAGTAAGGGAGGAGTATTTAAAGCTATTGGAGAGGCAGGATATTTATTGGAAGCAACGAGCAAAGCAACACTGGTTGCGAGAAGGAGATAAAAATACACGATTTATTCATAAATTCGCATCGACTAGGAGAAGGAATAATAAGATTGATCGTATTAAAAATATAGAAGGAAATTGGCAGGAGTCAGTAGAAGGGGTACAGAGTGTTATTGAGGGGTATTTTACAGAGTTATTTAAGTCCTCAAATACAGATGGACAGCTGTCTATAGAGAGGAAGTGAAGCAATTCACGAATGCCGAGAATGAAGACCTGGTGAGAGAAGTGACAAGCGAAGAAGTTTGAGAAGCGGTATTTGCAATGCATCCGGACAAGGCATGTGGTACGGATGGATTAAACCCCGCGTTTTACCGGGTATTTTGGAGTATAGTTGAGCATGATGTTGTGTTTTTTTATCGTAGATTTATACAAACAAGAGAGCTGGTATGTGGTGTGAATGAAGCCTCAATTTGTCTAATTCCGAAAGTTAAGGTGCCTAAATCGATGGGGGATCTTCGACCTATATCTTTGTGCAATGTCTTAGTGAGAATTTTGTCGAAGGTGATGGCCAATCGATTGAAAAAGTGTTTAAGTTCTATTATCTTTGATAAATAAAGTGCTTTTACTGAAGGACGTTTATTGACAGACAATGCCTTAATTGCATTCGAACTTAATCACTATATGAAAATAAAACGCAAGGAAGAATAGGTGTGGCGAGACTAAAAATAGATATTTCGAAGGCTTATGACCGATTGGAGTGGGGGTTTGTTCGAAACATGATTATCAGATTTGGTTTTAGTGATTTATGGATTCCAATAGTGATGCATTTTATTACGTTTGTGTCATATAAATTCGTGGCACAGTGGGGAGGAGTTTGGACATGTCATACCGCAACGGGGACTTCGCCAGGGCGATCCAATTTCACCGTATGTATACATCATGTGTGCGGAGGGGCTGAGTTCGATAATTCGATGAAATGAGGAGTATGGTTTATTACATGGCTGTAAAATTGCGAGAGGAGCTCCAGTTATTTCGCATCTTTTATTTGAGGATGATTCTTACTTCTTTTTTCCGAGAAAATGTTGGTGAGGCTGGGGTTATGAACAATATTTTGGAGAGATATGAGGGGATATCGGCTCAGGTGATAAACTTCAGTAAATCAACCCTTTTCTTTTCCATAAATACTAGTCAAGAGAACCGAAGAATTATATGTGACACATTGGGAGTACAGGAAAGTGAGAATCGAGGCAAGTACTTAGGTATGCCTATGAGAGTGGGTAGGAATAAGCAAGGGGTGTTTGGTTTTTTAGTGGATAGGGTGGAACATAAGTTGCAAGCATGGGGTGGGCAGAATATATCGAAGGATGGGAAAGTCACATTGCTCAAAACAGAAGCTCAAGCCATCCCTAATTTCTGGATGAGCTTGCTACTGCTACCTGGAGAGATATATGATGAACTTGAGAAGCGGATGAATGCATACTGGTGGGGTGGAGGTGGTGAAAAGCGGGGTATTCGATTGATGACATGAGATCGTTTGTGTGAAATTAAAGAAGCTGGGGCCCTGGGTTTTCGAAAGTTGCGTGATTTTAATATAGCCATGTTAGCTAAACAGGCTTGGAGATTGGTCAATAATTTAGACTCACTCGTTATGGAACTTATGAAAGCTAGGTATTATGCTCACACGGACCTTTTGAACGCTGATATAGGAACAAATCCATCATATATGTGGCGTAGCATATTCGCTGCACAGCAGGTTATACGCCAAGGGTGTAGGAGAAAGATTGAAATGGGGTGTAGGAGAAAGATTGAAAATGGTAGAGACACGAATATGGGGAGCAATCCGTGGTTACCATGTGAAATGAATGGATACATGTCGAGTACTGCATATGATGAGCTTCAAGATGCTACTGTGAGTGTTTTGATGACAAAAATTGATGTCTATGTGGCAAAAAAATCGAAGTTTAATATCTCTTTTTACATCACCTAAATGAAAATATTCGATGTCTATGTGGCAAAAAATCGAAGTTTAATATCTCTTTTTACATCACCTAAATGAAAATATTCGATGTCTATGTGGCAAAAATATAGCTCGGTATATGTTTAATATGTTGTAATAGGTGTAATTTACTTATTAAATTATTTATTTCTAAAACTTTTTGTAAAAAAAATAATGCATGGACATGAGCCAGTTTTCCAGAACTGATGTTTAAGCATGTAAAGAAATCGGGTTATGGCCGATGTCTAGAATAGACATCACCGACATCAACATGGCTTGCCAAACAGCATAGATATCGGCCAAAAATTGATGTTTATGAACATTTTTCTTGTTGTGATTGAATATATTTAAGCACATTTTACAAAATCTAAAAGAACCAATGTGATTTAGATTCCCTCATAATACACGAAAAAAATAATAGATAATAGGATTTTTATATATCTACCCTTGTGGTGCTATAATTAACATGTCAAGTATCTCTCGCATAAAGAATGTTTATAATAATGAAACACATTTTTTACAAGAATAATACAATGGGATTTAGATTCCCTGATAGTACGAGCAATAAACATTACATACTAGAAAATAAACATTAGATACTAGGTTTGTGTATACGAACCCTTGTGTTGCTATAACTAAGATATCAATTATGTCTTGGGTATAGAATGTCTGCCATAATAAAACACATTTTTTACAAGAATTGCACAAGTAGTAGTGGAGCAGGTGGTTTAATAATTAAAAAGACAAGTAAAGAACTCCACTAGGGTTTACATCAGGTGCTTTCGACACAAACAAATTTAGTTCACCTATTTTATTAGGATTGGTTCCCCAAAGGATCTTATTTATAATTAATATTTGTCAAAAAATGTTAACAAATAATTGTTATTTATGAAAAAATTTACAAGTTTTACAAACAATTGTCACAAAAAAAGAGTAAATGAACTTTTTTTGTAGCAAATTGAAAGCTAGTTTTAGATTAATTAAATTGATTTTTAAAGTGTTGTAATTTTAAGGGATATATTTATCATTTACAAATGTCTTTTAATTATTCAAAGTCCTCTGGAATCACAAAACCGTTTGGATTGACATAGTATTAGGGTCGTTTTACAAAAAAACTAGTGTACAGCTTCCATCTTTGCCATTGTCACGCCTGTACCTAGCCTTTTTATTCAGTCCCACTAAAAGGAATTTAGGTAGAGGATTGATGATGACCTATATATGATGGGATTTAATTGTAATTTGTATCCTAAAATTTTTATTGAAGCATAAAATTGTATGGAAACTTTTAGTAAAATGATTAGTACTGCCATAAATATAAATACTAGACTGTATAGAGTGTAAACAAAGAATAACTAAGCTGCTAGCTAATTTCACTAAATGAAAAACTAATAAGAGCATCTCCAATGCCTTAGAAAAATTATCTATGTGGAGTCTAGGTGGCATTTAATGGCAATATTTAGAGATTATGTAAAATTTGAAGCACTCCAACAATACTTCCCCTTAACAAAAATTATAGATAATCATATTTGGTTGGCTAAATTTGTAGAACCACTAAATTCTTTAGGTATAATTTTGATATAATATTTATACATAATATCATTGGAGTCTTCAACCTTATCCTTAGCTAAAATTTTACATAATTGTCATATATCATGTTTTAGCTAAAATTTTTACTAATTACTATTGGAGATGCTCTAACTCAAGAGATAGCATCACATTCATGCACAAAGAAAATTAAATACTAAAGTGGCCACCACAAACTAGATACATGTTTTATCTCCCCCTTTTTCCTAAATAAACTAAAACAGTAAGACCTATTCTAGCTGCATACCAACAGGTATAAGCCACACGTATATGCAGCTAACTTATTAAAAAACTAGTCACAAGGAAATACCTAAAAAATGATTACGTTTAGATTAAATAAATAATCCAACAAACTCCCCCCTCAATCTAAACCTGATTAAGATCCTTGACTCCCAGCAAACCAAGCATCTTTTCAATAACATACTGGGTTTCTTGCAAAATCAATGGCAGACCTATTATCAATATAAATCACAACTGGACCAGCATTAATATTTGTAATTTGACTCAGTAGCCTGTGCAACCATATTCCTTGACATACTGCAAGCCATAAAGGCTTCACATGAAGATAGATCCACACATCTTTACTTTTGAGACACCCATGTGATCAACGATTCATCCACATAAAACACCATGCGACCTATTCTTTTCCTGTCCATAGCATCTCCTGCAAGATCACTATCCGAGAATCCAAACAACATATAATTTCCTTCATCCTTTGTTGTAAACCAACCCATATTTAGTGTTGCCTTTACATACCTCATAATTCTCTTAACAACATTTTTATGTAGCATAGTAGGCCTCTCCATGAATCTGCTCACCACCCCAAATGCATATGCAATATCTGGGCGTGAATGTACCAAGTACCTCAAATTACCCACTATACTTTAAACTCTGTAGAGTTAATTGCATTCCTATTTTTATCCTTATGTAACTAAATCTTTGGCTCCATCGGAAACTTTACTGGATTGCAATCGGACATACCAGCCTTCTCGAGTATCCTGTTTGCATATGCCACCTGTTTTAACTCGATATAACTCTTTCCTTGATTGACTTCTATACCAAGGTAATAACTTAACTTCCCAAGGTCTGATATCTCAAATTCTATACCCATCTGCACTTTAAACTTAACAATGTTATCCACATTTGTACCCGTAATCATCAAGTCATCAACATAGACGCGCCTATGATCAGTAACTCATATCCTTCTTTCTTTATGTACACAGCATGCCCCAAAGGACATTTGATATATCCAAGCTTCTCGAGACATTATTTAAATGAGTATACCAAGCTCGTAGAGCTTGTCTCAATCTATACAGAGCCTTGAACAACTTGTAAATTTTTCGCTCTCCTTTTCCCATCACATAACCTTCCGGCTGATTCACATACACCACTTCATAAAGTTTACCATTTAAAAAAGCTGACTTGATGTCTAAATGCTGGAATTCCTATAGTTTTTTGCTGCTAATGCTAACAAAAGTCGTACCATTTTCATCCTTGTTACCGGAGCGAAGACCTCTTCAAAATCAATGCCATATTTTTGCACATACCCTTTTGTGACTAACCTCGCCTTGTGCTTCAGAATTTTCCCAGCCGTGTCTCGTTTCACTTTGTATACCCCACTTCAAATCAATTGCCTTGTGACCTGGTGGCAAATCAGTTAGTTCTCATGTCTTATTTCGCTCTATTGCTTCAATTTCACAATCCATTAACTGCTTTCAACAAGTTTCTTTAGCTACTTGACTATAGCGAACTGGTTCATCAATACTTTCTAGTAATATTCAAAGCCAATTCTTCAACTAGCTAGATCTCCTCGGTCTCTTTGTAAATATCACTGAGGAGTCTGAAGTTCTATGGTGGTTCACTGCCATCATATGTATCTTCGAGGTAAAATGATCACCAGTTGTGGTTTACTCGAATTAATTGTGATTGATAACGGATTTGGATTCCTAGATTTTCCATATATTTATTATTTTCTATTAGTTAATTCAAACTTCTCTCAAATCTTATTGTCTAGTTCGCCTGATTTAAATTGTTAGGGTTTTAAAAATTCATAATTTATGTGGATCGACCTGTATTTGCTACAATTAACCGCTGTGCACTTGAAGTTATTTTACACATCATTTATTTTATAGATTTACACATTAGTTTTTTTTTTTTATCTCCTTCAATTTTCATTTTGATCATTTTTTAAACATCTGTCAAATATTAACCGTTAGTGCTAGACTTTTTAACATTTTCAGGAATGAAATTATATTTCGTTCCAATTTTCAAAAGTTGATTTGGGCTCATTAGAATTTATCAAAACTTTCATAAGTGTGCAGTTATATTTAATATCATTAATAGCCTTTTGTAGGTAATTGGCTCCTCTGTCTCTTTTTCTTTCTTGTTACCCTTATCAAATCCTTTTGGTACTTTCAAATTCATATGTTGTTCCATGTATTTAGCAAGCTCACATTCTTTTTTAACTACTAATTAACATTAAAGTAACTCTCCTTCAAAGTAATCAATATTTCTATATTTTTGATATTTTAGTTTTCAGCTTATTCATCTCTAACATTATGAGTTTAAAATAATATCAGTATTAACACTAAAATAACTCTGTGTACCTTATCAGCAGGACTAACATCTTTATGAGCATATGTAGTGGCTGCCCAACATTTATTTTTTGTGAGTATAACCTTGCTTGATCCCTTGTCAATATTTAGATTTTTTGCACAAAGTTTTAAAATGTCCCATTCCATCATAATTATAGCATTTAATCTCGACTTGTCAAATTT